>NC_091317.1:39363478-39408478 GCF_038502225.1 Cherax quadricarinatus
AGCAACCCACTAATTGACAGCAAGGTAGAAAATGCAGAAATATTTTTCACTCCAGCAGAAGGCTGCACAGACTAACTGACTGGCATTAGTATAAATCCCATAGATTTCAAAAAAAGAAATGGTTAACATGCCCAGTCACTCAGCCCCTAGACCAGATTCATGGAATGCCCTATTTATAAAGAAGTGCAAAGTACCACTAGCACGAGCCCTCAGTATTCTTTGGAGAAGATGATCTAAGTGAAATACCGGAGGCCTTAAAGAGTGCAGACATAGCTGCTTTGCATAAGGGAGATAGTAGAGCACTAGCTAAAAATTACAGACCAGTAGCCCTAACTTCTCACATCATAAAAATCTTTGAAAAAGTGATGAGACGGCAGATTACAAATTTCATGGACCAGCATAACCCGAACCAGCATGGTTTTAGAGCAGGACGATCATGCCTGTCACAGCTGCTGAACCATTATGACAGAATTACGGAGGCATTGGAAGACGACCAAAACGCAGATGTGATTTACACAGATTTTGCAAAGGCGTTTGACAGATGCAATCATGCAGTGATAGCGCACAAATTACGGGGAAGGGCATTACGGGGAAGGTAGGCAGATGGGTTTTCCCAACACACAGAACACAAAAAGTAGTAGTGAACAGAGCAAGATCCAGCATTAGCGAGGTCAAAAGCTCAGTGCCCCAAGGTACTGTCCTGGCACCTCTGCTGTTTCTCATCCGTCACACTTTTGTATCATCAGTTGCAGATGACACTAAAATAAGCATGAAAGTCACTACGGTGGACACTGAAAAATTACAGGAAGACATAAACAGGGTTTTCCAGTGGGCAGGGGAGAACAACATGACGTTCAATGGTGATAAGTTCCAGCTGCTTAGGTATGGAAAGAATGAACTCAAAAGGAACACTGTATACAAGACTCAAGAGGGTCACAAAAAAAAAAAACAAAAGGAAAACGTAAAACACTAGGGAATAATTATGTCAGCTAACCTTTGTTTCAAAGACCATAACAAGACAAAGATCACGACAACCAGGAAGATGACTGGGTGGGTATTGAGAACTTTCAAGACAAGGGAAATAATGCCGATGGTGACACTCTTCAAATCGCTTGTGCTCCCTTACTTAGAATATTGCTCAGTTCTGACGGTCCCGTTCAAACCAGAAAAAATATCAGAGCTGGAATACAGAGATCGTTTACGCCTCACATTGAACCAGTAAAGCACCTAAATTTCTGGGAACGTCTTCAAGTCTTGAACATGTACTCACTGGAGCGGAAGAGAGTGAGATACATTATAATATATACCTGGAAAGTACTCGAGGGCCTGGTCCCAAATCTGCACACTGCCATAACAACATACTGGAGTGAGAGATATGGGCGGAAGTGCAAAATAAACCAAGTGAGAAGCAGGGGAGCGGTGGGGACAATAAGGGAACACTGTATCAACATCCGGGGTCCCAGACTATTCAACATCTTACCAGAAGATATCAGAAACACTGCTGGAACAAGTGTAGAAGCCTTTAAGCGGAAACTGGACAAGTGTCTTCACCAGGTGCCAGATCAACCAGGCTTCGATGGATATGTGGGGCAGCAGGCCTCCGGTAGCAATAGCCTGGTTGACCAGGCAAGCATCAAACGACCCTGGCCCATGGCCGGGCTCCGAGAGTAGTGAAACTCTCGAAACTTTCCAAAGGTATTATATGGTAATAGCTATATTAAAGGTGGTGCAACATACATGGTCAAAGTGGAGGTCACTAAGTTGTTATAGTGGAAGTCATTCAGTTATAACAGAGGTCACAGTTATAGTGGAGGTCACAGTTATGGAGGTCATGATTGTTATAGCGAAGGCTACAGCTGTTATAGTGAAGGCCAGAGTTGTTATAGTAGAGGTCAGTTGTTATAGCGTAGGTCTGAGTTGTTATAGTGGAGGTCACAGTTATAGTGGAAGTCACAGCTGTTATAGTGAAGGCCAGAGTTGTAATAGTGAAGGTGACGGTCATAGTGAAAGCCACAGTTGATATAATAGAGGTCAGTTGTTATAGTGGAGGCCACAGCTATAATGAAGGTCACAGTTAGTGAAAGTCACGCCTACAATTGTGAGGTCACAGCTATTATAGTTATGGTCACAGCTATTATAGTGAAGGTCACAGTTGTTAGAGCAAACGTCACAATTATAGTGAGGTCACAGTTGTCATAGTGAGGTCACAGTTATAGTGAAGGTCACAGAGTTATAGGAAGTATATATATCTGTGTCTACATATCACTCTCCTACATCCTTACACATTTCTGCTTTCTGATGAACATCAGCCGTGTACACAGTATACATACGAATATTTCCGGTATGTACGTGACTCCTGTACATCTGTGCGCACCTTTGCCTTTACACCGTCCAGTACATCTGTGTACTCTATGGAACGTACACAACTCAACACCTTCGTACATCGATGTCCTTCTCGGCAAGTACACCTGTGCACTTCCCAGCAGAGTTCTGTTCAGCATTAGTACGCCTCGCCCTGGCCGGCAGTTCGCTGCACTAACTTCCCCTGCTGTACAGTAGACCTACAAATCATTTTAGCAATATCAAAGACAATTTAGCACATCCTACATTCAATGGTTGGTGCTCCGTAGTGCAGATCACTAGCACAGCGTGCTGCATCGTGCTAGTGACTTACACCATCCATCCTCACAATGTACCGTTTTGGTGAGGCGTTGCAGTGTTATGACCCGGAAGAAACTCGTTAGTCACAGCAATGCTCTTCCAGCTTCCAGAGTTTTGCCTTGTATTCCAAGCTGTTCTCCGATTTTACAACGTTTGAGTTTGATATAAAGACCAGTGTTCTTCCCGACCTCTGTCATCCCTCTACAAGTGTGTCAGTGCCCGAGCTAGTGGATAGTCTAGCACTCTTCTACAAGTGTCAGTACCTGAGCTAGTGGACAGTCTGCCACTTTTCAACTAGTGTCAGTACCTGAGCTAGTGGACAGTCTGCCACTCCTCAACAAGTATCAGTACCTGAGCTAGTGGACAGTCTGCCACTCCTCAACAAGTGTCAGTACCTTAGCTAGTGGACAGTCTGCCACTCCTCAACAAGTATCAGTACCTGAGTTAGTGGACAGTCTGCCACTTCTCAACTAGTGTCAGTACCTGAGCTAGTGGACAGTCTGCCATTCCTCAACAAGTGTCAGTACCTGAGCTAGTGGACAGTCTGCCACTCCTCAACAAGTATCAGTACCTGAGCTAGTGGAGAGTCTGCCACTCCTCAACAAGTGTCAGTACCTGAGCTAGTGGACAGTCTGCCACTCCTCAACAAGTGTCAGTACCTGAGCTAGTGGACAGTCTGCCACTCCTCAACAAGTATCAGTACCTGAGCTAGTGGACAGTCTGCCACTCCTCAACAAGTGTCAGTACCTTAGCTAGTGGACAGTCTGCCACTCCTCAACAAGTATCAGTACCTGAGCTAGTGGACAGTCTGCCACTCCTCAACAAGTATCAGTCAGTACCTGCCACTCCTCAACAAGTATCAGTAATTGAGCTAGTGGACAGTCTGCCACTCCTCAACAAGTATCAGTAATTGAGCTAGTGGACAGTCTGCCACTCCTCAACAAGTATCAGTAATTGAGCTAGTGGACAGTCTGCCACTCCTCAACAAGTATCAGTACCTGAGCTAGTGGACAGTCTGCCACTCCTCAACAAGTATCAGTAATTGAGCTAGTGGACAGTCTGCCACTCCTCAACAAGTATCAGTAATTGAGCTAGTGGACAGTCTGCCACTCCTCAACAAGTATCAGTAATTGAGCTAGTGGACAGTCTGCCACTCCTCAACAAGTATCCATACCTGAGCTAGTGGACAGTCTGCCACTTCTCAACAAGTATCAGTACCTGAGCTAGTGAACAGTCTGCCACTCTTCAACAAGTATCAGTACCTGAGCTAGTGGACAGTCTGCCACTCCTCAACAAGTATCAGTACCTGAGCTAGTGGACAGTCTGCCACTCCTCAACAAGTATCAGTACCTGAGCTAGTGGACAGTCTGCCACTCCTCAACAAGTATCAGTACCTGAGCTAGTGGACAGTCTGCCACTCCTCAACAAGTATCAGTAATTGAGCTAGTGGACAGTCTGCCACTCCTCAACAAGTATCAGTACCTGAGCTAGTGGACAGTCTGCCACTCCTCAACAAGTATCAGTAATTGAGCTAGTGGACAGTCTGCCACTCCTCAACAAGTATCAGTAATTGAGCTAGTGGACAGTCTGCCACTCCTCAACAAGTATCAGTAATTGAGCTAGTGGACAGTCTGCCACTCCTCAACAAATATCAGTACCTGAGCTAGTGGACAGTCTGCCACTCCTCAACAAGTATCAGTACCTGAGCTAGTGGACAGTCTGCCACTCCTCAACAAGTATCAGTACCTGAGCTAGTGGACAGTCTGCCACTCCTCAACAAGTATCAGTACCTGAGCTAGTGGACAGTCTGCCACTCAGATTTACAGTTTTTCACTGATAATATGAGACTCTGTCACCAGATACCATTTTTCCAGACTCTCGGTCAATATGGTACGAACAGGAACGACCTTCTGGAAAGTTTGATCCCTGGATCAGTACTACCATGAAGGTCCTTCTGGCCAGCTTGATTCTTTGATCTGAACTAATGTGAACGATCTTCTAGTCAGCTTGATCCTGGGATCAGCACTACCATTAACGACCTGCTAGCTAGGTAGTACCTGTATAACTAGCATTAGCAGGCACGACCTGCTGGAATACACCGGTGCTAGTTTACGAGTGAGTCAATAAAGCTACGACTGGGACACAACACTGAAGCTGCCAGGCAATGGAAGTTTAATAATAAATTTCAGACTGGAAGGTGCAATTTCAGGCATGGCGGGAGTTTCCCTTGTAGAATTTAAGCTCATAACAAAATCCTGAAATTTATAGTAAGAAACAATAAATCTGGATGGGATTTATTGCCTGATTACACGTGGTAAACGGACACATATTTTTAATATAAATATATTCTATTTAATGATTAGGACTCTAATTTGGCAATTGAATAGATTATTGCTTTATATTTTCACACGAAGTCCAACACGAACTCAGGCGACTCGATTTGACTACAGTGAGTTACGTTCACGTATCTTCCAGGATTCTTCCCCCGTCATTATATTTCCATGTTTAGTGTTCATAAACACTTTGTTCTCTACAAGGTTTCAGGTTGAACTTGGTGAACAATATTTCAGAAACACAATAAAGCTAAAGTACTGGTTTGTAGTTACGTCAGTAATAAACCTGACTCACTGGTCCGTAGATACATCAAAAATAAACCTGATCCACTGGTCCGTAGCTACATCAAAAATAAACCTGATCCACTGGTCCGTAGATACATCAAAAATAAACCTGATCCACTGGTCCGTAGCTACATCAAAAATAAACCTGATCCAATGGTCCGTAGCTACATCAAAAATAAACCTGATTCGCTGGCCCGTAGCTACATCAAAAATAAATCTGATCCACTGGTCCGTAGCTACATCAAAAATAAACCTGATCCACTGGTCCGTAGCTACATCAAAAATAAACCTGATCCAGTGGTCCGTAGCTACATCAAAAATAAACCTGATCCACTGGTCCGTAGCTACATCAAAAATAAACCTGATCCACTGGTCCGTAGCTACATCAAAAATAAACCTGATCCACTGGTCCGTAGCTTCATCAAAAATAAACCTGATCCACTGGTCCGTAGCTACATCAAAAATAAACCTGATCCACTGGTCCGTAGCTACATGAAAAATAAACTTGATCCACTGGTTCGTAGCTACATCAAAAATAAACCTGATCCACTGGTCCGTAGCTACATCAAAAATAAACCTGATCCACTGGTCCGTAGCTACATCAAAAATAAACCTGACCAACTGGTCCGTAGCTACATCAAAAATAAACCTGATCCAGTGGTCCGTAGCTACATCAAAAATAAACCTGATCCACTGGTCCGTAGCTACATCAAAAATAAACCTGATCCACTGGTCCGTAGCTACATCAAAAATAAACCTGATCCACTGGTCCGTAGCTACATCAAAAATAAACCTGATCCACTGGTCCGTAGCTACATCAAAAATAAACCTGATCCACTGGTCCGTAGCTACATTAAAAATAAACCTGATCAACTGGTCCGTAGCTACATCAAAAATAAACCTGATCCACTGGTCCGTAGCTACATCAAAAATAAACCTGATCCACTGGTCCGTAGCTACATCAAAAATAAACCTGATCCACTGGTCCGTAGCTACATCAAAAATAAACCTGATTCACTGGTCCGTAGCTACATCAAAAATAAACCTGATCCACTGGTCCGTAGCTATATCAAAAATAAACCTGATCCACTGGTCCGTAGCTACATCAAAAATAAACCTGATCCACTGGTCCATAGCTACATCAAAAATAAACCTGATCCACTGGTCCGTAGCTACATCAAAAATAAACCTGATCCACTGGTCCGTAGCTACATCAAAAATAAACCTGATCCACTGGTCCGTAGCTACATCAAAAATAAACCTGATCCAGTGGTCCGTAGCTGCATCAAAAATAAACCTGATCCACTGGTCTGTAGCTACATCAAAAATTAACCTGATCCACTGGTCCGTAGCTACATCAAAAATAAACCTGATCCACTGGTCCGTAGCTACATCAAAAGTAAACCTGATCTACTGGTCCGTAGCTACGTCAAAAATAAACCTGATCCACTGGTCCGTAGCTACATCAAAAATAAACCTGATCCACTGGTCCGTAGCTACATCAAAAATAAACCTGATCCACTGGTTCGTAGCTACATCAAAAATAAACCTGATCCACTGGTCCGTAGCTACATCAAAAATAAACCTGATCCACTGGTCCGTAGCTACATCAAAAATAAAGCTGATCCACTGGTCCGTAGCTACATCAAAAATAAACGTGATCCACTGGTCCGTAGCTACATCAAAAATAAACCTGATCCACTGGTCAGTAGCTACATCAAAAATAAACCTGATCCACTGGTCCGTAGCTACATCAAAAATAAACCTGATCCACGGGTCAGTAGCTACATCAAAAATAAACCTGATCCACTGGTCCGTAGCTACATCAAAAATAAACCTGATCCACTGGTCCGTAGCTACATCAAAAATAAACCTGATCCAATGGTCCGTAGCTACATCAAAAATAAACCTGATCCACTGGTCAGTAGCTACATCAAAAATAAACCTGATCCACTGGTCCGTAGCTACATCAAAAATAAACCTGATCCACTGGTCCGTAGCTACATCAAAAATAAACCTGATCCACTGGTCCGTAGCTACATCAAAAATAAACCTGATCCACTGGTCAGTAGCTACATCAAAAATAAACCTGATCCACTGGTCCGTAGCTACATCAAAAATAAACCTGATCCACTGGTCCGTAGCTACATCAAAAATAAACCTGATCCACTGGTCAGTAGCTACATCAAAAATAAACCTGATCCACTGGTCCGTAGCTACATCAAAAATAAACCTGATCCACTGGTCCGTAGCTACATCAAAAATAAACCTGATCCACTGGTCCGTAGCTACATCAAAAATAAACCTGATCCACTGGTCAGTAGCTACATCAAAAATAAACCTGATCCACTGGTCCGTAGCTACATCAAAAATAAACCTGATCCACTGGTCCGTAGCTACATCAAAAATAAACCTGATCCACTGGTCAGTAGCTACATCAAAAATAAACCTGATCCACTGGTCCGTAGCTACATCAAAAATAAACCTGATCCACTGGTCCGTAGCTACATCAAAAATAAACCTGATCCACTGGTCCGTAGCTACATCAAAAATAAACCTGATCCACTGGTCCGTAGCTACATCAAAAATAAACCTGATCCACTGGTCCGTAGCTATATCAATTTTTTGTAAGACTGGTCGAGAAACCAGAATACGACTGGTGGAGTCTTCTCTTTGGAATCCCATGTTTCTTGTTTTTTTCAGTGGATCTGAGTAATGAAAAATTAGGATTCATTAAATAAATGTCTTCATTAATGTCAATTACTTTCATTATTAACTAAAAGTATAACTTATGAAACTTAAGAAATCTTGTATTAATAAAGCAAACAAGAGCTGGCAGCGGGTTGGTCAGGTGTGTAGGTCAGGTGTGTAGGTCAGGAGTGTAGGTCAGGTGTGTAGGTCAGGTGTGGAGGTCAGGTGTGGAGGTCAGGCGTGTAGGTCAGGTGTGTAGGTCAGGTGTGTAGGTCAGGTGTGGAGGTCAGGTGTGTAGGTCAGGTGTGTAGGTCAGGTGTGTAGGTCAGGTGTGTAGGTCAGGTGTGGAGGTCAGGTGTGTAGGTCAGGTGTGTAGGTCAGGTGTGTAGGTCAGGTGTGTAGGTCAGGTGTGTAGGTCAGGTGTGGAGGTCAGGTGTGTAGGTCAGGTGTGGAGGTCAGGTGTGTAGGTCAGGTGTGGAGGTCAGGTGTGTAGGTCAGGTGTGGAGGTCATGTGTGTAGGTCAGGTGTGTAGGTCAGGTGTGGAGGTCAGGTGTGTTGGTCAGGTGTGGAGGTCAGGTGTGTAGGTCAGGTGTGTAGGTCAGGTGAGTAGGTCAGGTATGTAGGTCAGGTGTGTAGGTCAGGTGTGGAGGTCAGGTGTGTAGGTCAGGTGTGGAGGTCAGGTGTGTAGGTCAGGTGTGGAGGTCAGGTGTGTAGGTCAGGTGTGGAGGTCAGGTGTGTAGGTCAGGTGTGGAGGTCAGGTGTGTAGGTCAGGTGTGGAGGTCAGGTGTGTAGGTCACGTGTGGAGGTCAGGTGTGTAGGTCAGGTGTGGAGGTCATGTGTGTAGGTCAGGTGTGTAGGTCAGGTGTGGAGGTCAGGTGTGTTGGTCAGGTGTGGAGGTCAGGTGTGTAGGTCAGGTGTGTAGGTCAGGTGTGTAGGTCAGGTGAGTAGGTCAGGTATGTAGGTCAGGTGTGTAGGTCAGGTGTGTAGGTCAGGTGTGTAGGTCGGGTGTGGAGGTCAGGTGTGGAGGTCAGGTGTGTAGGTCAGGTGTGTAGGTCAGGTGTGTATGTCACGTGTGTAGGCCAGGTGTGTGGGTCAGGTGTGTAGGTCAGGTGTGAAGGTCAGGTGTGTAGGTCAGGAGTGTAGGTCAGGTGTTGAGGTCAGGTGTGTAGGTCAGGTGTGTAGGTCAGGTGTGTAGGTCAGGTGTGTAGGTCAGGTGTGTAGGTCAGGTGTGTAGGTCAGGTGTGGAGGTCAGGTGTGTAGGTCAGGTGTGTATGTCAGGTGTGTAGGTCAGGTGTGGAGGTCAGGTGTGTAGGTCAGGTGTGGAGGTCAGGTGTGTAGGTCAGGTGTGTAGGTCAGGTGTGTAGGTCAGGTGTGGATGTCAGGTGTGTTGGTCAGGTGTGGAGGTCAGGTGTGTAGGTCATGTGTGTAGGTCAGGTGTGTAGGTCAGGTGAGTAGGTCAGGTGTGTAGGTCAGGTGTGTAGGTCAGGAGTGTAGGTCAGGTGTGTAGGTCAGGTGTGGAGGTCAGGTGTGGAGGTCAGGTGTGTAGGTCAGGTGTGTAGGTCAGGTGTGTATGTCACGTGTGTAGGTCAGGTGTGTAGGCCATGTGTGTAGGTCAGGTGTGTAGGTCAGGTGTGTAGGTCAGGAGTGTAGGTCAGGTGTGGAGGTCAGGTGTGTAGGTCAGGTGTGTAGGTCAGGTGTGTAGGTCAGGTGTGTAGGTCAGGTGTGTAGGTCAGGTGTGTAGGTCAGGTGTGGAGGTCAGGTGTGTAGGTCAGGTGTGTAGGTCAGGTGTGTAGGTCAGGTGTGGAGGTCAGGTGTGTTGGTCAGGTGTGGAGGTCAGGTGTGTAGGTCAGGTGTGTAGGTCAGGTGTGTAGGTCAGGTGAGTAGGTCAGGTGTGTAGGTCAGGTGTGTAGGTCAGGTGTGGAGGTCAGGTGTGTTGGTCAGGTGTGGAGGTCAGGTGTGTAGGTCAGGTGTGTAGGTCAGGTGTGTAGGTCAGGTGAGTAGGTCAGGTGTGTAGGTCAGGTGTGTAGGTCAGGTGTGTAGGTCAGGTGTGGAGGTCAGGTGTGTAGGTCAGGTGTGTAGGTCAAGTGTGTAGGTCAGGTGTGGAGGTCAGGTGTGTAGGTCAGGTGTGTAGGTCAGGTGTGTAGGTCAGGTGTGTAGGTCAAGTGTGGAGGTCAGGTGTGTTGGTCAGGTGTGGAGGTCAGGTGTGTAGGTCAGGTGTGTAGGTCAGGTGTGTAGGTCAGGTGTGTAGGTCAGGTGTGTAGGTCAGGAGTGTAGGTCAGGTGTGCAGGTCAGGTGTAGAGGTCAGGTGTGTAGGTCAGGTGTGTAGGTCAGGTGTGTAGGTCAGATGTGTATGTCACGTGTGTAGGTCAGGTGTGTAGGTCAGGTGTGTAGGTCAGGTGTGTAGGTCAGGTGTGTAGGTCAGGAGTGTAGGTCAGGTGTGGAGGTCAGGTGTGTAGGTCAGGTGTGTAGGTCAGGTGTGGAGGTCAGGTGTGTAGGTCAGGTGTGTAGGTCAGGTGTGTAGGTCAGGTGTGTAGGTCAGGTGTGGAGGTCAGGTGTGTAGGTCAGGTGTGGAGGTCAGGTGTGAAGGTCAGGTGTGTAGGTCAGGTGTGTAGGTCAGGTGTGTAGGTCAGGTGTGTAGGTCAGCTGTGTAGGTGAGGTGTGTAGGTGAGGTGTGTAGGTCAGGTGTGTAGGTCAGGTGTGTAGGTCAGGTGTGTAGGTCAGGTGTGTAGGTCAGGTGTGTAGGTCAGGTGTGGAGGTCAGGTGTGTAGGTCAGGTGTGTAGGTCAGGTGTGTAGGTCACGTGTATAGGTCACGTGTGTAGGTCAGGTGTGTAGGTCACGTGTGTAGGTCAGGTGTGTAGGTCACGTGTGTAGGTCACGTGTGTAGGTCAAGTGTGTAGGTCAGGTGTGGAGGTCAGGTGTGGACGTCAGGTGTGGAGGTCAGGTGTGTAGGTCAGGTGTGTAGGTCAGGTGTGGAGGTCAGGTGTGGAGGTCAGGTGTGTAGGTCAGGTGTGTATGTCACGTGTGTAGGTCACGTGTGTAGGTCACGTGTGTAGGTCAGGTGTGGAGGTCAGGTGTGGAGATCAGGTGTGTTGGTCAGGTGTGGAGGTCAGGTGTGTAGGTCAGGTGTGTAGGTCAGGTGTGTAGGTCAGGTGTGTAGGTCAGGTGTGTAGGTCAGGTGTGGAGGTCAGGTGTGTAGGTCAGGTATGTAGGTCAGGTGTGTAGGTGAGGTGTGTAGGTCAGGTGTGTAGGTCAGGTGTGGAGGTCAGGTGTGTAGGTGAGGTGTGTAGGTGAGGTGTGTAGGTGAGGTGTGTAGGTCAGGTGTGTAGGTCAGGTGTGGAGGTCAGGTGTGTAGGTCAGGTGTGTAGGTCAGGTGTGTAGGTCAGGTGTGTAGGTCAGGTGTGTAGGTCAGGTGTGTAGGTGAGGTGTGTAGGTCAGGTGTGTAGGTCAGGTGTGTAGGTTACGTGTGTAGGTCAGGTGTGTAGGTAAGGTAAATCATGTGTGTGTAGGTCAGGTGGATAGGTCACGTGTGTAGGTCGCGTGTGTAGGTCATGTGTGTAGGTCAGGTGTGTAAATCATGTTTGTAGGTTATGTGTGTAGGTCAGGTGTGTAGGTCACGTGTGTAGGTTGTGTGTAGACCACGTGTGTAGGTCATGTGTGTAGGTCACGTGTGTAGGTATGTGTGTAGGTCATGTGTCTGGGTCATGTGTGTAGATTACGTGTTTAGGTCACGTGTGTAGGTCATGTGTGTAGGTATGTGTAGGTCATGTGTCTGGGTCATGTGTGTACGCCATGTGTGTAGGTCATGCGTGTAGGTCACGTGTGTCGGTTATATTTAGGTCACGTGTGTAGGTCATGTGTGTAGGTCACGTGTGGTCATGTGCGTACGTCAGGTGTGTAGGTCATGTATGTAGGTCACGTGTGTAGGTCATGTGTGCAGGTCCTGTGCTTTGGTCAAGTTAGTCACTTGTGTAGGTCACGTGTGTTGGTAACGTTCGTAGGTCACGCCTGTATGCCATGTGTGTAGGTCATGTGTGTAGGTCATGCGTGGAAAATCAGACAATAATTAACTGATTTCCCTCAACCTTACTCCTTGTAAGTCGTGAGAAAGACGGGTGGGGTGGCAGATGCGGGAGGGGTGGCAGATGCGGGTGGGGTGGCAGATGCGGGAGGGGTGGCAGAGGCGGGTGGGGTGGCAGAGGCGGGTTGGGTGGCAGATGCGGGTGGGGTGGCAGAGTCGGGTGGGGTGGCAGAGGCGGGTGGGGTGGCAGAAGCGGGAGGGGTGGCAGATGCGGGTGAGGTGGCAGAGGCGGGTGGGGTGGCAGAGGCGGGTGGGGTGACAGATGCGGGTCGGGTGTCAGAGGCGGGTGGGGTGGCAGTGGCGGGTGGGGTGGCAGAGGCGGGTGGGGTGGTAGAGTCGGGTGGGGTGGCAGTGGGGGGTGGGGTGGCAGAAGCGGGAGGGGTGGCAGATGCGGGTGAGGTGGCAGAGGCAGGTGGGGTGGCAGAGGCGGGTGGGGTGACAGATGCGGGTCGGGTGTCAGAGGCGGGTGGGGTGGCAGTGGCGGGTGGGGTGGCAGTGGCGGGTGGGGTGGTAGAGACGGGTGGGGTGGCAGTGGCGGGTGGGGTGGCAGTGGCGGGTTGGCTGGTAGAGTCGGGTGGGGTGGTAGTGGCGGGTGGGGTGGCAGAGGCGGGTGGGGTGGCAGAGGCGGGTGGGGTGGCAGAGTTGGAGCGGCCTATAACATGATATAGGCCAACATGTCTGCCAAACTTACAATCCGTGCTTCCTTCAATTATGTAATTAATTTAACATTAGTCTTTTAATAGACTCCAACTCAATCTCTCTTGTAAATACTTAAGTTAGCGTTAGATGTTAAGTAATTAGCTTACAGGGATGCTGGAACTTTGTCATGCTGGAACCTTGTCATGCTGGAACCTTGTCATGCTGGAACCTTGTCATGCTGGAACCTTGTCATGCTGGAACCTTGTCATGCTGGTATAATGGGGGTTATTTGGTAGCTGGTAGCGGGCGGGTATGAATGATATACGTCTTCGGAGGCTTCTTAGTTTATTGACAACTAGTGGTGGGTTACACAGGCTTGTGTGTTTGTGCCCATGGCCCGGGCAGGGCCATGCCACGAGAGAGAGCTGGGAGGCCTTGTGTCTTGATGCCAGGCCGCTGTGAGAGTGAGAGCGAGGCAAGTCTGGGCATACTGAAGTGGCAAGGCCTATAGATGGCAGCACCTGAGTGGCGCGAAATATGAACTAAGCTGGCAGACAGCATGGGCTGTCTGTGCAGACAGTACAGGCTGTCTACATACGCTCGGCCACCTATCGCGCGTCGTCCCGACGCGACAATACTGGTAGTAAAAGAAACTCGGTCTCTCTCTCGTAGGAACAGGGCACAGAACACAAAATAAAAACATATATATACATATGGACATGGAAAAAAAAAACTTCCTACAGGGAGGGAAGAAAAAAACATGTGGGGTGTGCTAAACATCGTGGTCATAGGCAGTGAGCGTCGATGGGCATCACTGCACGCCTTCCTGCGTCTGGACAGATACTGCAACACGGGAGACATCGCTGCGGCTGAGCTGTGACGTAACAGGGTACGGTCTCCTCTGGAACGGTGAAGCAGACATCGTAGGAGTCGCTGCAGGTTTTCACTCAACCTGGGGCACGACATGCTGGTGCCCTTGAGTGAGGCGTCGACAAAACTCGGCAACTGGGCAGGACTTCTGGCAAGCGACTCAGGAGGACACTTCTCGACTGGTACTGTCGCTGGGCTATCACTGCCGGCGAGAGTGGAGCGAGTTGTGGAGCGAGTCGTGGCAGAGACGACTGGGCGAAACATCTGGGAGTCGTAACATCATACACCAGACTGCAGTGAGAGAGCTAGCAGTCAAAGTGACATCTTCTTTGTGCAGGCTGCTCACTGAAGCTTGTGACACGAGGCTGACACAGCGCCTGCCGACAGGCCTGGCTGCGGCTTGACGAGTATCATCTCTCGACAGGTGGAGTTATAGCAGAGGTTAGTCTAAGCGTCCCCAGACTTGTTTCTCTACATATAACTGCACTCTGAAGGTCTGGAGGTGAAGTGAAACAAATCTCGATGGGAATCGTAGCAGGTACGATTCTACAGAACATCACGAGCGACGAGCATAAAAGCTTTCTGTACAAGGGGGCTCATACGCTCAGGGCTGAGAAATCAGCTGTCAAACACACTGGTCACGGGTGACTTAGTGGTACAACTCAAGGGTCTGACCACAGACCTCACTGGACACACGGAAAACTTACAAACACACCGCTGTACATACGGTACAACATGGCTTAACTAGCAAAAGATGCTTTTCTGCGCATAAAACTGACTAAGACATACTAAAATGTGAGAACACTGACTGAGAGGAATTAATTAACACACGACATATATCTTCTCTCAATCTTCTCGACAATACTGAAATAATTACTAGAACACTCGATGTGACATCATGTGATGTCAGGCGTGATGTCGCAAGGTGATGTCAGCAGACATCGTGAGGTGACGTCAGGCAGACATCGTGAGGTGACGTCAGCAGACATCGTGAGGTGACGTCAGCAGACATCTCGAGGTGACGTCAGGCAGACATCGTGACGTCATGAAGTCGGGCAGCATCGTGGGTGGCGTCGATGTGATGCGGGCAGCAGACCACAGCATGTGGCCTGGGATATCTGGTAACTCACGTGGCTTTGTAGGTCTACGTGACATCGGCCACACCCACGTGACGTCGTAATCCACGTAGCTTCGAGTGGCCTCGGGCACTCGGATACACAGCACTGGCAATGAATTCATACGAAAAACAGCAGAAAACACAGCAGAGGGAGTGGGCAGTGGTGAGTGTATGGTAGTGTGGTGGCGAGGAGCGTGGGTAGTGTATGGCAGGGCGAGCATCTAGCCATTCCTCCTCCTCCTCCTCCACCCACAAACACGTGGAGAAGCTCGCACTGGACGCAGAAATCACCACAAAACTCACCTCTGGCTTGCTGAAACAGCTGTGCTGAGCTGAACAACAACAGCAACATACAAGTGACGCTGAACACGTGACTTGAGAGACAGCGTGGGGTCACTGGGACGCCACTTACAATTCTCGGAGAATTTCGGCAAATTTCGGCTGGATCCTGCTTGTACCTGTGTCTGGATGCTCAAACGTGCAGACACGACATCAGGATAACTCGTTGAGAGACGGATGCTTCTTGTGTAGGGTGATGAAGTGAAGATGACTTCATACCTCTCCTTCCTCTCTCCAGGGTAAACACAACGCTGCGACCACCGCTGGTACCAATATAATGGGGGTTATTTGGTAGCTGGTAGCGGGCGGGTATGAATGATATACGTCTTCGGAGGCTTCTTAGTTTATTGACAACTAGTGGTGGGTTACACAGGCTTGTGTGTTTGTGCCCATGGCCCGGGCAGGGCCATGCCACGAGAGAGAGCTGGGAGGCCTTGTGTCTTGATGCCAGGCCGCTGTGAGAGTGAGAGCGAGGCAAGTCTGGGCATACTGAAGTGGCAAGGCCTATAGATGGCAGCACCTGAGTGGCGCGAAATATGAACTAAGCTGGCAGACAGCATGGGCTGTCTGTGCAGACAGTACAGGCTGTCTACACTGGAACCTTGTCATGCTGGAACATTGTCATGCTGGAACCTTGTCATACTGGAACCTTGTCATGCTGGAACCTTGTCATGCTGGAACCTTGTCATACTGGAACCTTGTCATGCTGGAACCTTGTCATGCTGGAACCTCGTCATGCTGGAACCTCGTCATGCTGGAACCTCGTCATGCTGGAACCTCGTCATGCTGGAACCTCGTCATGCTGGAACCTCGTCATGCTGGAACTTTGTCATGCTGGAACCTCGTCATGCTGGAACCTCGTCATGCTGGAACCTTGTCATACTGGAACCTTGTCATGCTGGAACCTCGTCATGCTGGAACCTCGTCATGCTGGAACCTCGTCATGCTGGAACCTCGTCATGCTGGAACCTCGTCATGCTGGAACTTTGTCATGCTGGAACCTCGTCATGCTGGAACCTCGTCATGCTGGAACCTTGTCATGCTGGAACCTCGTCATGCTGAAACCTTGTCATGCTGGAACCTCGTCATGCTGGAACCTTGTCATGCTGGAACCTCGTCATGCTGGAACCTCGTCATGCTGGAACCTTGTCATGCTGGAACCTTGTCATGCTGGAACTTTGTCATGCTGGAAGGCCGCATTCAAGTTAGCTGTAATATAATAAATCCTCATTCAAGAAATTTTGATTAGATGTACTGCAAAATATCAGTTATTTTGTAAAAATAACTTCAAGAAAACTAATCATTCAGAAGACCCCACTGAATGCCCAAGAAGATCATAGGTTTCCCCTCCCCCCTATGATGACACAGAAGGAAACTAGCAAGCGTAGCAAGGTTATTCGTGGCATTGCTCAAAGAGGACAGTGTGAGGGTAGCAGCCAGCAGTCTGACAGTCTAGTTAAGGTTCTCGTACAGTGCTGCACTGGTTTACCAAGGCAGCTCTGTACAAGGAATAATGGATACTGTTAGGCAGAAGGATACATGTGCATCTAATGTAACATTCCATGGAACGGGTGGAGTTTCTACCCATGGCCAGTGAGTCGTAAATGTAACTTTTTACTGTGGCAACGTTTTGCTCTCCAGGAGCTTCGTCACGGGTTGAGAAAGCTCCTGCAGGGCGAAACGTTGCCACAATAAAAAGTCACATTGAATACATGTGTCCTTTAACCCAACATACTGTTGGTAATTCTACCTTCATTACTTCATAAATACCGACTGTTACTAAGAAACTCATTTTTTCTCTCATCATGAAAACATTAAGTGTTAGTTCACATAATGTGTTGCAATTATCATGTGATTTCCTGCGTAGAACTTTATGTTTAATATCACATTTATTACGAATGTAAGTTACTATGATTATAAAAAAATAAATTAGCAAATTAAGATAGTTATTTTCAACTAATAATCTGCATTCCCCTCCCCCTTGAATACGGGCAACAATGTGCAAATGGTAGCTACCTTTCAGTATTGTTCACGAATGGTGTATAATACCGACAAGTTGAATTAGACATATGTGCAACATTTGGGTATCTTTATCAGTGGATTTATCAATATAATACATGGACATAATGGGTGACTGTAGAATCGTATACAAAAGATGGGGAAATCAGTCTCTCAGTCTTTGAGTTGGTGAAGAATATCGTAGTCTTGAAGACTACGGTTCTCTTCACCAACTCTGAGGCTGTAGGAGACGTTACCTCATGTTTTGTGTATATAATACTAAAGTCTTCACATTATGACCTTGTATTGTATTGATAAAGCCACTGGATGGCGAACCGTCTTCAAATAAGATACCCAGATGTTGCAAATGTATCTAATTCTTCACGTTTAAATATCGTTCAGCCTCTGTAATTTGTTGTATGCATGTGAATATTACAACACGTGTCACGGACAGCCTCGTGAAGAAAAAGTTTCAAATTTTTCGTTACTGGGGTCTACCTTTATGATCATAATGTCTTATTATCTGTGTGTCAATATATCTGTGCTTTTGTTTTTGGGAATACATGGTGTCTACGAGCAGTTTAACAACATGCTCACTGGAGAAGCCATGTACAGATACTCAAAAATCAGGGAAAAAGGAATTAATGTACAATTATT
Source organism: Cherax quadricarinatus (assembly GCF_038502225.1). Classification (NCBI taxonomy): domain Eukaryota; kingdom Metazoa; phylum Arthropoda; class Malacostraca; order Decapoda; family Parastacidae; genus Cherax; species Cherax quadricarinatus. The sequence continues at coordinate 39,381,148 of NC_091317.1, forward strand.
ATTTATTTCAGCACACGCTGAATTACTCCACGATAAAGTTGATACGTTAGACAAGAAAAGTACCATGAAGGAAAATGTAGAATATAACTCTAATGTATATGTGTCTAGCATTAGGAATAATGTTAGGAAAGAAGTAAATAATCCACAATGATAACAAGAACGTAGATAAGTACGTTTATTACCTGGAGTTTACCTGGAGAGAGTTTCGGGGGTCAACGCCCCCGCGGCCCGGTCTGTGACCAGGCCTCCTGGTGGATCAGCGCCTGATCAACCAGGCTGTTGCTGCTGGCTGCACGCAAACCAACGTACGAGCCACAGCCCGGCTGATCAGGAACTGACTTTAGGTGCTTGTCCAGTGCCAGCTTGAAGACTGCCAGGGGTCTGTTGGTAATCCCCCTTATGTGTGCTGGGAGGCAGTTGAACAGTCTCGGGCCCCTGACACTTATTGTATGGTCTCTTAACGTGCTAGTGACACCCCTGCTTTTCATTGGGGGGATGGTGCATCGTCTGCCAAGTCTTTTGCTTTCGTAGTGAGTGATTTTCGTGTGCAAGTTCGGTACTAGTCCCTCTAGGATTTTCCAGGTGTATATAATCATGTATCTCTCCCTCCTGCGTTCCAGGGAATACAGGTTTAGAAAACTCAAGCGCTCCCAGTAATTGAGGTGTTTTATCTCCGTTATGCGCGCCGTGAAAGTTCTCTGTACATTTTCTAGGTCGGCAATTTCACCTGCCTTGAAAGGTGCTGTTAGAGTGCAGCAATATTCCAGCCTAGATAGAACAAGTGACCTGAAGAGTGTCATCATGGGCTTGGCCTCCCTAGTTTTGAAGGTTCTCATTATCCATCCTGTCATTTTTCTAGCAGATGCGATTGATACAATGTTATGGTCCTTGAAGGTGAGATCCTCCGACATAATCACTCCCAGGTCTTTGACGCTGGTGTTTCGCTCTATTTTGTGGCCAGAATTTGTTTTGTACTCTGATGAAGATTTAATTTCCTCATGTTTACCATATCTGAGTAATTGAAATTTCTCATCGTTGAACTTCATATTGTTTTCTGCAGCCCACTGAAAGATTTGGTTGATGTCCGCCTGGAGCCTTGCAGTGTCTGCAATGGAAGACACTGTCATGCAGATTCGGGTGTCATCTGCAAAGGAAGACACGGTGCTGTGGCTGACATCCTTGTCTATGTCGGATATGAGGATGAGGAACAAGATGGGAGCTAGTACTGTGCCTTGTGGAACAGAGCTTTTCACCGTAGCTGCCTCGGACTTTACTCTGTTGACGACTACTCTCTGTGTTCTGTTAGTGAGGAAATTATAGATCCATCGACCGACTTTTCCTGTTATTCCTTTAGCGCGCATTTTGTGCGCTATTACGCCATGGGCACACTTGTCGAAGGCTTTTGCAAAGTCTGTATATATTACATCTGCATTCTTTTTGTCTTCTAGTGCATTTAGGACCTTGTCGTAGTGATCCAGTAGTTGAGACAGACAGGAGCGACCTGTTCTAAACCCATGTTGCCCTGGGTTGTGTAACTGATGGGTTTCTAGATGGGTGGTGATCTTGCTTCTTAGGACCCTTTCAAAGATTTTTATGATATGGGATGTTAGTGCTATTGGTCTGTAGTTCTTTGCTGTTGCTTTACTGCCCCCTTTGTGGAGTGGGGCTATGTCTGTTGTTTTTAGTAACTGAGGGACGACCCCCGTGTCCATGCTCCCTCTCCATAGGATGGAAAAGGCTCGTGATAGGGGCTTCTTGCAGTTCTTGATGAACACAGAGTTCCATGAGTCTGGCCCTGGGGCAGAGTGCATGGGCATGTCATTTATCGCCTGTTCGAAGTCATTTGGCGTCAGGATAACATCGGATAGGCTTGTGTTAATCAAATTTTGTGGCTCTCTCATAAAAAATTCATTTTGATCTTCGACTCTCAGTCTGGTTAGCGGCTTGCTAAAAACTGAGTCATATTGGGACTTGAGTAGCTCACTCATTTCCTTGCTGTCATCTGTGTAGGACCCATCTTGTTTAAGTAGGGGCCCAATACTGGGCGTTGTTCTCGATTTTGATTTGGCATAGGAGAAGAAATACTTTGGGTTTCTTTCGATTTCATTTATAGCTTTTAGTTCTTCCCGCGATTCCTGACTCCTAAAGGATTCTTTTAGCTTAAGTTCGATGCTTGCTATTTCTCTGACCAGTGTCTCCCTGCGCATTTCAGATATATTGACCTCTTTTAGCCGCTCTGTTATTCTTTTCCGTCGCCTGTAAAGGGAGCGCCTGTCTCTTTCTATTTTACATCTACTCCTCCTTTTTCTTAGAGGAATAAGCCTTGTGCATACATCGAGTGCCACCGAGTTAATCTGTTCTAGGCATAAGTTTGGGTCTGTGTTGCTTAGTATATCTTCCCAGCTTATATCGGTTAGGACTTGGTTTACTTGGTCCCACTTTATGTTTTTGTTATTGAAGTTGAATTTGGTGAATGCTCCCTCGTGACTAGTCTCATTTTGTCGGTCTGGGGCTCCTCGCATACATGTCTGAACCTCAATTATGTTGTGATCTGAGTATATTGTTTTTGATATGGTGACATTTCTTATCAGATCATCATTGTTAGTGAATATGAGGTCTAGTGTATTCTCCAGTCTAGTAGGCTCTATTATTTGCTGGTTTAAATTGAATTTTGTGCAGAGATTTAAAAGCTCGTGTGAGTGTGAGTTTTCATCAGAGCTGCCTCCTGGTGTTATTACTGCAACAATATTATTTGCTATATTCCTCCATTTTAGGTGCCTTAAGTTGAAATCCCCCAGGAGCAAGATGTTGGGTGCAGGAGCTGGAAGATTTTCCAGACAGTGGTCAATTTTTAACAGCTGTTCCTGGAATTGCTGGGATGTTGCATCCGGAGGCTTGTAGACTACCACAATGACTAGGTTTTGGTTCTCGACCTTTACTGCTAAAACTTCCACTACGTCATTTGAGGCATTAAGCAGTTCTGTGCAAACAAGTGACTCTGCAATGTACAGGCCAACCCCCCCCTTTTGCCTGTTCACTCTGTCACATCTGTATAGGTTGTAACCTGGGATCCATATTTCATTGTCCAAGTGATCCTTTATGTGGGTCTCAGTGAAAGCCGCGAACATTGCCTTTGCCTCTGCAAGCAGTCCACGGATGAAAGGTATTTTGTTGTTTGTTGCTGGCTTTAGACCCTGTATATTTGCAAAGAAGAATGTTATCGGACTGGTGGTATTGTTGGTACTGGGGGGGGGATTTTTTTTCCGGCATTAGTATCTGTATCTGTTGGTTTGGAGTGGAGGCCATCGACTGTGGTTCCACTCCAGGAATGACTGGATTTGGTGTACGATTTCTGCCATTTCCTGCCAGTTTTTTTTCCTTCCTGGCACTAAAAAACCTCTCCCTCTTGAGTGGCTGTGGCTACCCAGGTTTTCCCATGGCCTGGATGTTTTGTATCTTTTTGTCCCCTTTAGATGGTATGCCTGGCAATTTAAGTTATAGCACAGTCTTTCCTGTACTGAAGAGGTACACATTTCAGGGTGAAAAAGCTTACAGGAAGGGAGTTTGCATTTTCCTGTTGTCATATGGGCATGGCATTTTCTAGGGTGGTCATAGTTGCACGTCCCATCTGTTTTTCCAGATTTCCCATGCCAGCAGATACCAAGTGCATAGTATGTGCACAGGCTTGGTTTCCGCTTGCCTTGGGTTTCTGTGACTGTATTCCCTGTTTTTGCATGTTTCCCTGTCTTACTTCTATCCTCCCTAGCACCAACAATGGAGCTCCCACCAGTTGTTTTTGGTAATTTATCCTCACTATTGCTATTGGAGTCCTCTTGTTTGCTATTTCCTGCGGTATTTCTAGTTTGCAATATTGGTTTTATCTTATCTTTGACTACACTTGTTTCCTTACTATGGCTCCTGTCCCCTATGAGGTCATTTATATGTATTCCTTCCTGCGTATAATTCCCGACTACCTGGACAAAATCTCCAGCTTCACCATTACTGTCTCCCAGGACAGTATCTCCAGCTTCACCATTTCTGTCTCCCAGGACAGCACCTCCAGCTTCACCATTACTGTCTCCCAGGACAGCACCTCCAGCTTTACTATTACTGTCTCCCAGGACATCACCTCCAGCCTTACAGTTTGTGACTACATGGCCAGTATCAAGGGCAGTACCATTCAGCCCAGACTTTTTATGTTCCCATCTGTTGTAGAAAGCTTCCAGGTTTTCTATGAAAGTAGCTTTGATGTTGTCCTCTTTTAATACCCTTGTGATTTTAGTCCACAGATTTTCCTCATTTGGGCATACCCAGAAACACTTCTCTGTTTTAATACTGCTTGTAGCTAGTTCAGGGATATCTGCACAAGGGGCGTGACACCAATTTCCACAAAAATGACAATTTATCCATGTGGAAGCCCGTTTGTTTGACTGACCACAGACTACACACAGCTTCATAATGATTTGAATGGTTGATTTACTGCAATTCTACTAGCAACCTCTTGAATATTATATTAATAACCTTAAATGAAGCTCTAGCTATTTGTATTTCTGTTTCTAACTCTTTTTGTATATTGGACAGCTTACCGTCACGTTCCTGATTTTTAATGTTTGTGTTTATAAGGGCGCCTACAACCCCATCCGTTTACAGTCTGCTTTATTGTCCAACGAAACTGTTTGAAACCAGTCCCGGGTTCGGACCAGTCAAGGGTTCGGACCAGTCAAGGGTCCGGACCAGTCGATCTGCTCTGATCAGTGGGTCACTTATTTAAAACATACTGGTCGGTGATTTGAGCTAACACATGAAGGATCTACTGGAAATTATCTACCCGAGTAATATGTGATTTGACTGATACAAAAGTATAACTTGCGTGTTGAAGAGCCGGTGATATCTGGCAGCTCCTACAATGACGAACGGTCACCTCCTTGTTTATCAATCGCTGTATCTGGCTTTTCTATTTTTTTTTTCCGTCTCCACCACAATAAATGCTATATTATCACTATAGTTGACTGGTGCAAATTTTGGAGGAAGGACGCTTTTTCTGTAGTAATAATTGCTTCTCGTTGTGTATATTGCGACCGCTGGTAACTACAGGTTATATGAAATTCACAGTAACGTCTCGTATTTCAAGAAAAGAAACTAATGAAAGTCACTCCACTCCACTAAGTACCATTATAATACTGGTTAGTTGCTACTACAACACTGTATTCTGCTATTCACTGGTATCACTAGATTATATGCGAGTAACTTGCAATGTGAACAGACTGTTGTTGTGGTGGCCAGGCCTAGGCTTGGTTACAAGTACTTCTGGCAATTTGACAGACACAAATGATAATCAAACTAAATGCAAAGTATGTGGTCAGCCCTTTGGTCACTATCTTGAACACTATGGTCCACTTATTGAGGAATATTGAGATAGATAGTATAATAGCCTATGTGATTTATCAGGATATCTCATTCATGAAAATAAGATACCATGTATATTAAGCAAATATCCTAAATCTGCTTATAATAGATAAGTAAACTGTTGATATTCAGATATACTCTTGTAAACTCTTCTGGGGCTTAGTTCCTAGGCCTTTTGTGTATCCATATGATCTTGCGTTACCCTCCACAGGATGGATATGGGGTGCATAATAAACTAGCCACTTCGATAGCAAAATCTGAAATCTAAATCTACGTGTCACTCTAAATGTATGTCCCATATCTGTGTCTCTGTCTGCATGTCTTTCAATATGTACACGTACCTGCGTGTTTTATCAGTTTATTTGTCTGTCTGTATTTGCGTGCCTATCTATGTGTGTCTGTTTTTTTTGTCTGTCTACATATCTGAATAATAAGAACACTGTCCACAGATTACTTACCCTGGAGAGCAATTATCGTTGTGTTGTTTTACTCAGACTACGACGCACAACAAATGGCTAACCCCTAGAGCCTATTTACCGTCAGGTGATCAGGGGCAGCAGGCGAAAGAAGAGACTTGCTTTTACATTTCGACTCGCACAGTGTTGGACCGGGCTCCTCTGGTTGTTAGTCTAACACGATACCTCTAGCCTGTGTGTCTGTCTAGCTTAATGTCTGTCTGTGTGTCTCTGTCTTCCTGATCAGAGTGATATTTGTTTTTACACTCACCTATTTGTGATTGCAGAGGTAGATTCTCAGCTCCTGGCCTTCCTCTTGAATTGTCACTTGCTGGATATACTCTCTCCTAATCTCCTGAGCCCTGTCATACACACCTGTTCCTAAAACTACGTATGGCGCTTGCGCTCCATCACTCCTTCGTTTAGGTCGTTCCACTTTCTGACCATCCTGAGACTGAAGAAATGCTTCCTCACATCCCCATGACTAATCTGTGCCCTCGTGTATCCGTTTCTCGCCTCTCGAAAAGTCTATCCCTGTCCACTTTGTCAGGTCTCCTGAGAATTTTATATTTCGTTATCATGTCTTTCGTTATATGTCGTTATCATCTTCTATCCTCTAATTCCATCAAATTCAGCTTCTTGAACTCTTCCTCATAGCTCATTTTTCTTAGCTTTGGGTTCCATGTTGGTGGTACAAACATGAACAGTTCTTTGCTATGATTCCTGAAGGTTGCTCTTAGATTTCCCAAACGAACATTTGCTGCTGAGGTTATTCAGTTGATGATTGTCCCTGGTGATATGTTCGGCGTTTCTTCATGTATGAAGGTTGTAGCTTGTGTATCACGGGTATGTTCCCAAGATCTAGCCGGGTATGTTCCCAAGGCCTAGCCGGGTATGTTCCCAAGGTCTAGCCGGGTATGTTCCCAAGGTCTAGCCGGGTATGTTCCCAAGGTCTAGCCGGGTATGTTCCCAAGATCTAGCCGGGTATGTTCTCAAGGTCTAGCCGGGTATGTTCCCAAGATCTAGCCGGGTATGTTCCCTAGGTCTAGCCGGGTATGTTCCCAAGGTCTAGCCGGGTATGTTCCCAAGGTCTAGCCGGGTATGTTCAGAAGGTCTAGCCGGGTATGTTCCCAAGGTCTAGCCGGGTATGTTCCCAAGGTCTAGCCGGGTATGTTCCCAAGGTCTAGCCTTCTCGCCGTTTCCAAAATTTCCAAAACATTGCTTTTGTGTCTGACTTCGTGATGTTTGTCCTCATGTCTCTGCGCATGTTTGACTATCTCTGTGTCTGTGGATCTGTAAATATTTCTGTCTCTACCTGCATATCCATCTGTCTACGTTTATCGTAACTCACGAAGGGAAGGGAAGTTTTCAAGCGATTATAACGTAGCTTCGAAAACAATTAAACTGTAACCTAACAACAATAAAAACGTTACATACAGAGTACATCCATCCACACAACAACAGTGAGCTGCTGAACTGCAACTTGGAATAATTACAGCCAGTCTCCAACTTTTAACTACTCAACAAAACTTCAAGAAAAGGAAAACATGTAAGATGCAACTTACCCGCTGGAACGTCTGAACTATGAAATTTATGCCACCATTCATGGTGTTTAGGCTGAAGATAAAGTTCATGTATCTACTAAATGGATTATTCGGGAGGACAACGTTGTAAAATAAAGGAAAATGTAATTCCAAAGAGAGAGAGAGAGAGAGAGAGAGAGAGAGAGAGAGAGAGAGAGAGAGAGAGAGAGAGAGAGAGAGAGAGTAACCATTTAAAGTAAAAAATGTAACCCCTTCCCCCCCTCTTTTCCATCCCCTGAGGTTGTGAATCAGGTTTACGAGGTGTTATATCCTGGTGAGTGATAGGTGCACTCCTTGTATACCCAGGTTCCACTCCTAAAAACTCTTACCATACTTCAGCCGTAAACCCAGAGATTGCACTGCCATCAGCACGAAGTTTAAAGTCTTGTAGCGTGCGCCCACCAAGTATTACACGGACGTACGTGGAAAGGCAGACTTGTAAGACTTGAGAGTCTACACTAAAGTATTTTGATTGAGGACTATCTATTATCTTGATTCTGGATGATGATTGAGGCCAGGATAATAAAGCAGACGGTTCTCCACATCTTTCGGCTTCCCGCGGCATGAAACAGGGGTAAAAACATATTAAACAGTATAAAAGGCACGTAATTTATAGGAAAGATGTGAGTGGATGGAAGTCATGGGCTACAACCATCTCTACTACAATAATATAATAGATATGATACGGAAATATTTTATAGTGTAGCCAGTGGAAGAAGTGGACCAATGCAACAATAGTCGACGTAGTCACATGAGGGACGGGGCCAACATGTGACTGCCTTATAAAACTAATCTTCCACTACGGTAGTGGGCCTCGCCCACACGCAACCACGTCTGTTACTGCTGTATCGCTCCACTTCATCCACAGGCTCCACTATACAAGGTTCTGTTTTCCACAAGATATAGCTAATGTGCTATGTCCAGAACTAGAGTCCTGCAGCGAATGGTTAACAGACAACAAATTATCGTTATACCCCGGGAAAACAGAAGCCATACATGAAAAGGGTAAATAATTTTAATGTTCAGTGAACCCACTACTACAGTTTCCTCAGTGAAATATCTGGGAATCCCCTTTGACCTAAGCATGTCAGGAGAATTGATAGGAAACTGTGTAGTAAAGAAAGCTAATACCAGACTAAAGTTCCTCTACAGACAGGCACAGTGTCTACCTACTGAGGCTCGCAGGACCCTATATCTAGCTCATATACAATACCATATAGATTACTCTGGCTCTTCATGGTACTCTGCCTTAAAAAAAAACTGAAAGATAGACTACAAATCACGCAGAAGAAAATGGTGAGATTCATTCTGGACCTGGTTCAAGAGATCATGTTGGCCAGGATGAATTACAACTAGATATAATGAATGTTGAAGACAGAGTAAAACAATGAAGTTTAATTGCGTTTATAAAACTGCTCACGAACAATGTCCAGAATATCTTGCTGCCAAGTTTGTCAAGGTTGGGAACCAAAGCAATCATAGTACTAGGGGAAGGGAACACAACTTTGTCGTACATAGAGTAGGTGGCCAGGCTTCAAACACATTTTATTGTACAACAATAAAGGAATGGAACAGACTCCCTGCACATGTCAAAGCCAGTCATAGCATGAACCAGTTCAAAAAGAGAGCCAAAAGGTACCTAATGAATGTAGCTACAGAAAGAGACGAGAGTGATTTCTTGTATAGTTAACATACATGTAACTATAACTGTGATCTAATCCTCTCTTTAATGTTAATGTATATATCGCAGTTTATATTACTCCTACTATGTCTCCTCTCATTGTAACTGCTTGTCACATAGGTTACTTACCTGTTATCACAAGGACCCTAATAGAAATAAGTCACTTTGTCTGATTTGCATGGGTGATCCTAGGTAACCTACATATGTGCTGCTATGTATAATAATTTATGTAACTGTATTTATATGTACCTATGCCTAAACAAACTTACTTATGAAGATTGAGACACTTATGCAGCATATGGAAATCTTTATTCAGGAAACGTTTCGCCACACAGTGGCTTCATCAGTCCAATACTTGTCGGTTTTTCAAACCATTCATCACAACTGTCGGACACTGCAGCATCATGGGATCTTGTTACAAAGAATTCTTCAACACTTGTTCAACCTTTGGACGAAGACCTACTTCGACTAGTGGATGGTACCACTATGACCCCGCCTCCATCTGCTTCACGTCACCTCACTACAGTATATAAGCCACGTCTACGGCCCTATGCTGTACATTCTACAAGATTGATGGACTGAACACATCGACTCCAGGTTGAGGGACTGATTACCTCATTCTCCTCCTCTCCTTACGCCTTCCTCTTTGTATTGGACTGATGAAGCCACTGTGTGGCGAAACGTTTCCTGAATAAAGATTTCCATATGCTGCATAAGTGTCTCAATCTTCAACTTGTCGGTTTTTCAAACCATTCATCACAAACTTACTTATTCTACGTGGTTGATATCCACACCCCACGTGACATATTTTTTTCCTCGCGTGCCGTGGAGAGTGCCCGTGTCCATGTCAATACCTCAGTTATATATATAACCCCCGTGTATCTACGCTCTAGTAATCCACCCTCAATCTAACAACCCTAAATAGCTCTTTGGGTACGACCTCCAAGCAAATTGGCGCGGCGTGTTCAGTCGTTACTGCACTTCCTCCAGCGTGTAATTGGCTTAACCTTGAGCGTCAGGTGGTTGCTCGTCAGTGCTACCCTGGGTGCTTCCCTCAGTGCTACCCTCAGTGCTACCCTCAGTGCTACCCTTCAGTGTTACCCTTCAGTGTTACCCTTCAGTGTTATCCTCGGTGCTACACTCAGTGCTACCCTCAGTGCTACCCATCAGTGTTACCCTCAGTGCTACCCTCAGTGTGTTATCCTCGGTGCTAAACTCAGTGCTACCCCTCACTGTTACCCTCGGTGCTACCCTCGGTGCTAAACTCGGTGTTACCCTCGGTGCTACCCTCGGTGCTACCCTCAGTGCTAAACTCGGTGTTACCCTCGGTACTACCCTCAGCGCTACCCTCGGTGGTATCCTCAGTGTATCCTCACTGTTACCCTCGGTATTACCCTCGGTGCTACCCTCAGTGCTACCCTCGGTGCTACCCTCGGTGCTACCCTCGGTGCTAAACTCGGTGTTACCCTCGGTGCTACCCTCAGTGCTACTCTCAGTGCTACCCTCGGTGCTACCCTCGGTGCTACCCTCGGTGTTACCCTCGGTGCTACTCTCGGTGCTACCCTCGGTACTACCCTCGGTGCTACCCTCGGTGCTAAACTCGGTGTTACCCTCGGTGCTACCCTCAGTGCTACTCTCAGTGCTACCCTCAGTGCTACCCTCAGTGCTACCCTTCAGTGTTACCCTCAGTGCTACCCTCAGTGTGTTATCCTCGGTGCTAAACTCAGTGCTACCCCTCACTGTTAACCTCGGTGCTACCCTCAGTGCTACCCTCGGTGCTAAACTCGGTGTTACCCTCGGTGCTACCCTTAGTGCTACCCTCAGTGCTACCCTCAGTGCTACCCTCGGTGCTACCCTCAGTGCTACCCTCGGTGCTACTCTCGATGCTACCCTCGGTGTTACCCTCGGTGCTACCCTCGGTGCTACCTTTGGTGATACCCTCAGTGTTACCCTGGGTGCTACCTTGGATGCTACCCTAGGAGTTACCCTGGGCATTACCCTGGGTGCTACCTTGGATGCTACCCTAGGTGTTACCCTGGATGTTACCCTGGGTGCTACCCTGGGTGTTACCATCGGTGCTACCTTGGATGCTACCCTAGGTGTTACCCTGGATGTTACCCTAGGTGTTACCCTGGATGTTACCCTGGGTGCTACCTTGGATGCAACCCTAGGTGTTACCCTGGATGTTACCCTGGGTGCTACCCTGGGTGTTACCCTGGGTGCTACCCTAGATGCTACCCTGTGTGTTACTCTGGGTGTTACCCTGGGTGTTATCTTGGGTGCTTCCCTGGGTGCTACCTTGGGTGCTACCTTGCGTGCTACCCTAGGTGTTACCCAGTGTGCTACCCTGGGTGCTACCCTGGGTGTTACCTTGGGTGCTACCCTGGGTGCTACCCTGAGTGTTATCCTGGGTGCTACCCTGGGTGCTACCCTGGGTGTTACCCTGGGTGCTACCCTCAGTGCTACTCTTGGTGTTACCCTGGGTGTTACCCTGGGTGCTACCCTGGGTGCTACCCTGGGTGTTACCTGGCTGTTACCCTGGGTGCTACGCTGGGTGTTACCCTGGGTGCTACCCTCAGTGTTTCCCTTGGTGCTACCCTGGGTGCTACCCTGGGTGTTACCCTGGGTGCTACACTCAGTGTTTCCCTTGGTGTTACCCTGGGTGCTCCCCTGGGTGCTACCCTGGGTGTTACCCTGGGTGCTACGCTGGGTGCTACTCTGGGTGTTATCCTGGGTGCTATCCTCCGTGCTACTCTCAGTGTTAATCTAGGTGTTACCCTGGGTGTTACCCTGGGTGCTACACTCAGTGTTTCCCTTGGTGTTACCCTGGGTGCTACCCTGGGTGCTTCCCTGGGTAATACCCTGGGTACTACTCTGGATACTACCCTGGGTGCTACCATGGGTGCTACCCTGGGTGCTATCCTGGGTACTACCCTGGGTACTACCCTGGGTGTTGCCTGGATGTTACCCTGGGTGCTACGCTGGGTGCTACCCTGGGTGTTATCCTGGGTGCTATCCTCGGTGCTACTCTCAGTGTTAATCTAGGTGTTACCCTGGGTGTTACTCTGGGTGCTACCCTCAGTGTTTCCCTTGGTGTTACCCTGGGTGTTACCCTGGGTGTTACCCTGGGTGCTACACTCAGTGTTTCCCTTGGTGTTACCCTGGGTACTACCTTGGGTGTTACCCTGGGTACTACCCTGGGTACTACCCTGGGTACTACCCTGGGTGCTACCCTGGGTACTACCCTGGGTACTACCGTGGGTGCTACCCTGGGTACTACCCTGGGTACTACCGTGGGTGCTATCCTGGGTACTACCCTGGGTACTACCCTTGGGGCTACCCTGGGTACTACCCTGGGTACTACCCTGGGTACTACCCTGGGTGCTACCCTGGGTACTACCCTGGGTGCTACGCTGGGTGCTACGCTGGGTGCTACCCTGGGTGCTACCCTGGGTACTACCCTGGGTGCTACCCTGGGTACTACCCTGGGTACTACCCTGGGTGCTACCCTGGGTGCTACCCTGGGTACTACCCTGGGTGCTACCCTGGGTACTACCCTGGGTGGTACCCTGGGTACTACCCTTGGTGCTACCCTGGGTACTACCCTGGGTACTACCCTGGGTGCTACCCTGGGTACTTCCCTGGGTACTGCTTTGGGTGCTACCCTGGGTACTACCCTGGGTACTACCCTGGGTACTCCCCTGGGTGCTACCCTGGGTACTACCCTGGGTGCTACCCTGGGTACTACCCTGGGTGCTACCCTGGGTACTACCCTGGGTACTACCCTGGGTGTTACCCTGGGTACTACCCTGGGTGCTACCCTGGGTACTACCCTGGGTACTACCCTGGGTACTACCCTGGGTGCTACCCTGGGTGCTACCCTGGGTGCTACCCTGGGTGCTACCCTGGGTACTACCCTGGGTACTACCCTGGGTACTACCCTGGGTACTACCCTGGGTGCTACCCTGGGTACTACCCTGGGTACTACCCTGGGTACTACCCTGGGTACTACCCTGGGTACTACCCTGGGTGCTACCCTGGGTACTACCCTGGGTACTACCCTGGGTGCTACCCTGGGTACTACCCTGGGTACTACCCAGGGTACTACCCTGGGTGCTACCCTGGGTGCTACCCTGGGTACTACCCTGGGTACTACCCTGGGTACTACCCTGGGTGCTACCCTGGGTACTACCCTGGGTGCTACCCTGGGTACTACCCTGGGTACTACCCTGGGTGCTACCCTGGGTACTACCCTGGGTGCTACACTGGGTACTACCCTGGGTGCTACCCTGGGTACTACCCTGGGTGCTACCCTGGGTGCTACCCTGGGTACTACCCTGGGTACTACCCTGGGTACTACCCTGGGTACTACCCTGGGTACTACCCTGGGTACTACCCTGGGTACTACCCTGGGTACTACCCTGGGTGCTACTCTCACATTAGCGTAAAGAAGGCAGCAGTCAGGGACAGAGTCTGCAGGTTTTGCAGACTCTGATCTTATTGTTGCTCTTATTGTGTTGTGTTGTTGTCATTGTTGTTGTTGTGTTGTTGTCTTTGTCCTTGTTGCTGTCGTTGCTGTTCTTATTGTTGCTGCCGTCTTCGAAATTGTTGTTGTTGTGTTGTTATTGTGTTGTTGTTGTCGTTGTTGTTGTCGTCGTTGTAGTTGTCATTGTTATTGTTGTTATTGTTGTCGTCGTCATCTTTTTGTTGCTGCTCCTGCTGTTATTGTTGCTGTCGTGGTTGCTGTCGTGGTCGTCGTTCTCTTTGTTGTTGCTTCTGTTGTTGTCACTACTGCTGCTGCTTCTGTTCTTTCTGTTGTTTTCCGTTATTGTTGTTGTTTTCTGTTATTGTTGTTCTCAGTAGGAAAACTCTAAGTTCAAGGAAGCCTTTACTGGTACTACGTTTCACCTTAGACGAGGGGGTTTCACCCTATGGGAGAGGGATTCACCCTAGTTGATGGAGATACACCCTTGGGGAGGACGAGTCACCCTTAGAGAGGAGGATTCACTCTAGGTGAGGGAATTTACCTTTTGGGAGGAGAATTCACCTTAGGGAGATTTATTCACCCTCGTGGGATTAGGATTCACCCTTGAGGGAGGAGGATTCACCGTAAACACATAACATTAGAAAAATCCATCATAAACAGCGCCTAAGGTCAGGTGAGGCATGAAGATGAGCAGCATCAGAGCAGCACTGCAGGAGGTCTACTGGCGGTGGTTTGCTCCACATATCCCTCGTCCTAAGATGATGTGGGTGGTGGTGGTGGGTGTAACCAAGGTAACCTTGCCACTCTACTGATTAGATAATATGAGATTTTGGTTGGATTTTTAACCCGGAGGTTGTCCAGCCAGGATAACCCAAGAAAATCAGTGCGTCATTAAGGACTTTCTTATTTACATTGAGATCCTTCAGACTTGTGTCCCAGGATGCCACCCACATCTGTCGACTAGCATTCACCGGGTACCTACTTTCTAGGTGAACAGGGACAGCAGGTGTAAGGAAACACTCCCAATGGTTCCACCCTTGTCGGGGATCAAACCACGGACACTGTGTGAGGAGAGTGCATTGTTTACAAGTGTTGGACAGTGTTGTCTAGTGTTGCATAGTGTTGGACAGTGTTGTCTAGTGTTGCATAGTGTTGGACAGTGTTGTCTAGTGTTGCATAGTGTTGGACAGTGTTGTCTAGTGTTGCATAGCGTTGGACAGTGTTGTCTAGTGTTGCATAGTGTTGGACAGTGTTGTCTAGTGTTGCATAGTGTTGGACAGTGTTGTCTAGTGTTGCATATTGTTGGACAGTGTTGTCTAGTGTAGCATAGTGTTGGACAGTGTTGTCTAGTGTTGCATAGCGTTGGACAGTGCTGTCTAGTGTTGCATAGTGTTGGACAGTGTTGCATAGCGTTGGACAGTGTTGTCTAGTGTTGCATAGCGTTGGACAGTGTTGTATAGTGTTGCATAGCGTTGGACAGTGTTGTCTAGTGTTGCATAGTGTTGGACAGTGTTGTCTAGTGTTGCATAGTGCTGGAGAGTGTTGTCTAGTGTTGCATAGTGTTGGACAGTGTTGTCTAGTGTTGCATAGTGTTGGACAGTGTTGTCTAGTGTTGCATAGTGTTGGACAGTGTTGAGGTGAGTGAGAGTTGAAGACTTCAGATATCTGCTGTTAATATTGTCTAGTTAATGATATAACAGGGAAGAATTTTTTTCCATACTATGAGGTGATCGTGGGAGTTGTGGTGCTACATGTTGGAGTTGTGGTGCTACATGTTGGAGTTGTGGTGCTACATGTTGGAGTTGTGGTGCTACATGTGGGAGTTGTGGTGCTACATGTTGGAGTTGTGGTGCTACATGTTGGAGTTGTGGTGCTACATGTTGGAGTTGTGGTGCTACATGTTGGAGTTGTGGTGCTACATGTTGGAGTTGTGGTGCTACATGTTGGAGTTGTGGTGCTACATGTTGGAGTTGTGGTGCTACATGTGGGAGTTGTGGTGCTACATGTGGGAGTTGTGGTGCTACATGTGGGAGTTGTGGTGCTACATGTGGGAGTTGTGGTGCTACATGTTGGAGTTGTGGTGCTACATGTGGGAGTTGTGGTGCTACATGTGGGAGTTGTGGTGCTACATGTGGGAGTTGTGGTGCTACATGTGGAAGTTGTGGTGCTACATGTGGGAGTTGTGGTGCTACATGTTGGAGTTGTGGTGCTACATGTTGGAGTTGTGGTGCTACATGTGGGAGTTGTGGTGCTACATGTGGGAGTTGTGGTGCTACATGTGGGAGTTGTGGTGCTACATGGGGGAGTTGTGGTGCTACATGTGGAAGTTGTGGTGCTACATGTGGGAGTTGTGGTGCTACATGTGGGAGTTGTGGTGCTACATGTGGGAGTTGTGGTGCTACATGTGGGAGTTGTGGTGCTACATGTTGGAGATGTGGTGCTACATGTTGGAGTTGTGGTGCTACATGTTGGAGTTGTGGTGCTACATGTTGGAGTTGTGGTGCTACATGTTGGAGTTGTGGTGCTACATGTTGGAGTTGTGGTGCTACATGTTGGAGTTGTGGTGCTACATGTGGGAGTTGTGGTGCTACATGTTGGAGTTGTGGTGCTACATGTTGGAGTTGTGGTGCTACATGTGGGAGTTGTGGTGCTACATGTGGGAGTTGTGGTGCTACATGTTGGAGTTGGGGTGCTACATGTTGGAGTTGTGGTGCTACATGTTGGAGTTGTGGTGCTACATGTTGGAGTTGTGGTGCTACATGTGGGAGTTGTGGTGCTACATGTTGGAGTTGTGGTGCTACATGTTGGAGTTGTGGTGCTACATGTTGGAGTTGTGGTGCTACATGTTGGAGTTGTGGTGCTACATGTGGGAGTTGTGGTGCTACATGTTGGAGTTGTGGTGCTACATGTTGGAGTTGTGGTGCTACATGTGGGAGTTGTGGTGCTACATGTTGGAGTTGTGGTGCTACATGTTGGAGTTGTGGTGCTACATGTGGGAGTTGTGGTGCTACATGTTGGAGTTGTGGTGCTACATGTTGGAGTTGTGGTGCTACATGTGGGAGTTGTGGTGCTACATGTTGGAGTTGTGGTGCTACATGTGGGAGTTGTGGTGCTACATGTGGGAGTTGTGGTGCTACATGTGGGAGTTGTGGTGCTACATGTGTCAGTTGTGGTGCTACATGTTGGAGTTGTGGTGCTACATGTGGGAGTTGTGGTGCTACATGTTGGAGTTGTGGTGCTACATGTTGGAGTTGTGGTGCTACATGTTGGAGTTGTGGTGCTACATGTTGGAGTTGTGGTGCTACATGTTGGAGTTGTGGTGCTACATGTTGGAGTTGTGGTGCTACATGTGGGAGTTGTGGTGCTACATGTGGGAGTTGTGGTGCTACATGTTGGAGTTGTGGTGCTACATGTGGGAGTTGTGGTGCTACATGTTGGAGTTGTGGTGCTACATGTTGGAGTTGTGGTGCTACATGTTGGAGTTGTGGTGCTACATGTTGGAGTTGTGGTGCTACATGTTGGAGTTGTGGTGCTACATGTTGGAGTTGTGGTGCTACATGTGGGAGTTGTGGTGCTACATGTGGGAGTTGTGGTGCTACATGTTGGAGTTGTGGTGCTACATGTGGGAGTTGTGGTGCTACATGTTGGAGTTGTGGTGCTACATGTTGGAGTTGTGGTGCTACATGTTGGAGTTGTGGTGCTACATGTTGGAGTTGTGGTGCTACATGTTGGAGTTGTGGTGCTACATGTTGGAGTTGTGGTGCTACATGTTGGAGTTGTGGTGCTACATGTTGGAGTTGTGGTGCTACATGTGGGAGTTGTGGTGCTACATGTGGGAGTTGTGGTGCTACATGTGGGAGTTGTGTTGCTACATGTGGGAGTTGTGGTGCTACATGTGGGAGTTGTGGTGCTACATGTGGGAGTTGTGGTGCTACATGTGGGAGTTGTGGTGCTACATGTGGGAGTTGTGTTGCTACATGTGGGAGTTGTGTTGCTACATGTGGGTGTTGTGGTGCTACATGTGGGAGTTGTGTTGCTACATGTGGGAGATGTGGTGCTACATGTCGGAGTTGTGGTGCTGCATGTGGGAGTTGTGGCACTGCCTGTCGGAGTTGTGGTGCGTCATGTGGGCGTTGTGGTGTTTCATGTGGGAGTTATGGTGTTTCGTGTGGGAGTTGTTGTGTGGTGCGTCATGTAGGAGTTACCTGGAGGCTACCTGGAGGGCATTCCGGGTATCAACGCCCCCGCGGCCCGGTCCACGACCAGGCCTCCCGGTGGATCAGGGCCTGATCAACAAGGCTGTTACTGCTGGCCGCACGCAATCCAACGTACGAACCACAGCCCGGCTGATCCGGCACCGTCTTTAGGTATCTGTCCAGTTCCCTCTTGAAGACAACCAGGGGTCTTCCCGTAATGCCCCTTATTGCTGGTGGGAGGTTGTTGAACAGTCTTGGGCCCCGGACACTTAGTGTGTTTTCTCTTAGTGTACCAGTGGCGCCCCTACTTTTCACTGGGGGTATTTTGCATCGCCTGCCAAGTCTTTTGCTTTCGTATGGAGTGATTGCTGTGTGCATATTAGGGACCAGTCCTCCAAAATCTTCCAGGTGTAGATTACGAAATATCTCTCTCGCCTGCGCTCTAGTGAGTACAAGTCAAGTGCTTCCAGGCGCTCCCAGTAGTTAATGTGTTTGATGGAACTTATACGTGCAGTAAAGGTTCTCTGCACATTCTCTAGTTCTTCAGTTTCACTTGCCTTGAATGGGGATGTTAATGCACAGCAGTATTCCAGCCTAGAGAGAACAAGTGATTTAAAAAGGATCATCATTGGCTTAGCATCTCTTGTCTTGAATGTTCTCATTATCCATCTTATCAGTTTCCTCGCAGATGTGATAGTGGCATTGTTGTGGTCCTTGAAGGTGAGGTCTTCGTACATTACTACACCCAGGTCCTTCACATTACTTTTCCACTCTATTGTGTGATTGGAGTTTGTAGTATACTCAGTCCTCGTTATTATTTCCTCCAGTTGTGGTGCTTCATGTGGGAGTTGTGTTTCACGTGGGAGTTGTGTTTAACATGGGAGTTCTTTCAAGTGGGAGTTGTGTTTCACACAAGCATTACTGATGCTACATGTTATAAATCTTATTCAATACATTAAGCTGAAGAACTGGAGATAAATATCACCAAGCCGACGAGGCGTCAGTGCTGGACGATGACGTATTTATGACCGAAACGTTTCGTCTGCACAGCAGACTTCATCAGCAGACTTAAAGACTGACAACCTTCCGTCAAGGCTGAGGAGCTGATCACAGTTACCTCTCCACTTCTACTGTCTCTAGTATTGTCATCACCTCTGAATTTATCTGAAGAACGTAGATAAATAGTTTTAGAGAACCGACAAGTTGATAAATTATACGCATGTGCAACGCTTAGGTATCTTTATCGTGGAAACGTTGGACTGATGAAGCTACTGTGTGGCGAAAGGTTTCCGCAATAAAGATACTTGACTGTTGCACGTGTTTCTTTCTCATCTACTTGTCGGTATTGTATACCACTAGCGTGATGGTTTACGAAGGGTAGGAGAAGTTGTATTGTCTGTGGTGGCAGCGGTGACAGTGGTGGCAGCGGTGGCAATGGTGACAGTGGTGGCAGTGGTGGCAGCGGTGGCAGTTGTGGCAGTGGTGACAGAGGTGGCAGTGGGTAAGACGAGACTGTTTCAGTGTTACTCTGAGTTGTGGCGGTATTATGTACCTGAGAGTCTCGTCTCTGCTGTGAGCGGTCGTGTTGGAAGGGAATTTGAGACTGATACATAGTCTTGATCATGTTACAGTAAATCATCGCTGTGCTAAGCTTTCACTGCAGTGACTATCTTTACTCTATCTTCCCAGTGGCATTACTGCAGCCTCACTGTTTATGTTCTTCAACAATATACAACAAATTTATAAAAATTTTTGTGTTTTTGTTTCGCTAAACATGAACAGTGTCGTCGCGGACATAAACAGCCGAGCAGTTTCTCATATGAGATTTTTTTTTTTTACAATTTTTTCGATATTTTTTCCCCACCGAAGTAAATCATAATCCTGTATAATGTATCACAACGTTATGCAGTAATGCTGTATTATGTGCGGTTATGTAATGCTGTATTATGTGCGGTTATGTAATGCTGTATTACGTGCGGTTATGTAATGCTATTTTCAAATTTTGTGATTTTGTGGATCTGTAAATTGGACTATAATGTACGCCATCATACATATCTCATTACTGAAACGTGTGTAATCATAATTTTTATATGCGTCATTGCTGGAGATGATAACGTATTTATACGCCATCAGTGATGGAGATGTTGGTGCTATCTTTACACGTCGTCACTACTGGAGAGGTTAATGTTGTGTTTATATGCCATCAGTGCTGAAGATGTTGGTGATATCTTTACTTGCTGTCATTGCTGGAGATGTTATCTTTACGTAGTGTCAGTGCTGGAGATGTTGATGATATCTTTATGTGCTGTCAGTACTGAAGATGATGATATCTTGACGTGCTGTCAGTGCTGGAGATGTTGATGATATCTTTACGTGCTGTCAGTGCTGAAGATGATGATATCTTGACGTGCTGTCAGTGCTGGAGTTGTTGATCACGATATCTTCTGTCGTTGTGCTGCGAAACCAAATTGGTTCCATAAAAAAAAATCTCAATAATTCTGCTGTAATTGTGTTGGAAAGCGCTAGTTAAATGTATATTCAGTTACTATATTAGTCTTTTGACTATAACATGATAGTGTTTGATAGTAAACCTGATAGTATTTGATAGTAAACCATCCTCATCAGAGTTCTTGATTTATTTTGGTACATAATAGGCCAAGATGTAAGTTTTCAGGATGCAGGTGTTGCAGTAGTTTTTATCAAAATCTTACTTTTATTGAACTACTGATGAGTAGTTAGCAAATCACAAAGTTCATAGTGTCAAAGGTGATAAAAGACTCAAAAATGTTTCATTAGATTGCAATTACTGAAAAGATTAAAGTGGTAGAATAGCGATTTATGTAATGCGTGCGTCCCCAGGGGTGAGGAAAGGTGCGTCCCCAGGGGTGAGGAAAGGTGCGTCCCCAGGGGTGAGGAAAGGTGCGTCCCCAGGGGTGAGGAAAGGTGCGTCCCCAGGGGTGAGGAAAGGTGCGTCCCCAGGAATGAGGAAAGGTGCGTCCCCAGGGGTGAGGAAAGGTGCGTCCCCAGGGGTGAGGAAAGGTGCGTCTCCAGGGGTGAGGAAAGGTGCGTCTCCAGGGGTGAGGAAAGGTGCGTCTCCAGGGGTGAGGAAAGGTGCGTCTCCAGGGGCGAGGAAAGGTGCGTCCCCAGGGGTGAGGAAAAGTACGTCCCCAGGGGTGAGGAAAGGTGCGTCCCCAGGGGTGAGGAAAGGTGCGTCCCCAGGGGTGAGGAAAGGTGCGTCCCCAGGGGTAAGGAAAGGTGCGTCCCCAGGAATGAGGAAAGGTGCGTGCCCAGGGTGAGGAAAGGTGCGTGCCCAGGGGTGAGGAAAGGTGCGTGCCCAGGGGTGAGGAAAGGTGCGTGCCCAGGGGTGAGGAAAGGTGCGTGCCCAGGGGTGAGGAAAGGTGCGTCCCCAGGGTGAGGAAAGGTGCGTCCCCAGGGGTGAGGAAAGGTGCGTCCCCAGGGGTGAGGAAAGGTGCGTCCCTAGGGGTGAGGAAAGGTGCGTCCCCAGGGGTGAGGAAAGGTGCATCCCCAGGGGTGAGGAAAGGTGCGTCCCCCGCGGTGAGGAAAAGTACGTCCCCAGGGGTGAGGAAAGGTGCATCCCCAGGGGTGAGGAAAGGTGCGTCCCCAGGGGTGAGGAAAGGTGCGTCCCCAGTGGTGAGGAAAGGTGCGTCCCCAGGGGTAAGGAAAGGTGCGTCCCCAGGGGTGAGGAAAGGTGCATCCCCCGGGGTGAGGAAAAGTACGTCCCCAGGGGTGAGGAAAGGTGCGTCCCCAGGGGCGAGGAAAGGTGCGTCCCCAGGGATGATTAAAGGTGCGTCCCCAGGGGTGAGGAAAGGTGCGTCCCCAGGGGTGAGTAAAGGTGCGTCCCCAGGGGTGAGGAAAGGTGCTTCCCCAGGGGTGAGGAAAGGTGCGTCCCCCGGGGTGAGGAAAAGTACGTCCCCAGGGGTGAGGAAAGGTGCGTCCCCAGGGGTGAGGAAAGGTGCTTCCCCAGGGGTGAGGAAAGGTGCGTCCCCAGGGGTGAGGAAAGGTGCGTCCCCAGGGGTGAGGAAAGGTGCGTCCCCAGGGGTGAGGAAAGGTGCGTCCCCAGGGGTGAGGAAAGGTGCATCCCCAGGGGTGAGGAAAGGTGCGTCCCCAGGGGTGAGGAAAGGTGCGTCCCCAGGGGTAAAGAAAGGTGCGTCCCCCGGGGTGAGGAAAAGTACCTCCCCAGGGGTGAGGAAAGGTGCATCCCCAGGGGTGAGGAAAGGTGCGTCCCCAGGGGTGAGGAAAGGTGCGTCCCCAGGGGTGAGGAAAGGTGCGTCCCCAGGGGTAAGGAAAGGTGCGTCCCCAGGGGTGAGGAAAGGTGCATCCCCCGGGGTGAGGAAAAGTACGTCCCCAGGGGTGAGGAAAGGTGCGTCCCCAGGGGTGAGGAAAGGTGCGTCCCCAGGGATGATTAAAGGTGCGTCCCCAGGGGTGAGGAAAGGTGCGTCCCTAGGGGTGAGGAAAGGTGCGTCCCCAGGGGTGAGGAAAGGTGCGTCCCCAGGGGTGAGGAAAGGTGCGTCCCCAGGGGTGAGGAAAGGTGCGTCCCCAGGGGTGAGGAAAGGTGCGTCCCCAGGGGTGAGGAAAGGTGCGTGCCCAGGGGTGAGGAAAGGTGCATCCCCAGGGGTGAGGAAAGGTGCATCCCCCGGGGTGAGGAAAAGTACGTCCCCAGGGGTGAGGAAAGGTGCGTCCCCAGGGGTGAGGAAAGGTGCGTCCCCAGGGGTAAGGAAAGGTGCGTCCCCAGGGGTGAGGAAAGGTGCATCCCCAGGGGTGAGGAAAGGTACGTCCCCAGGGGTGAGGAAAGGTGCGTCCCCAGGGGTGAAAAAAGGTGCGTCCCCAGGGGTGATGAAAGGTGCGTCCCCAGGGGTGAAGAAAGGTACGCGAGGAAAGGACTCAAAGAGTACCTCATCTTCATTCTCAGGACTTGGACGCTTGAAAAACTCTCCAGCTGGACGCAGTACTGCAGCCCATTAGGACCCGACCAACTTGGAAAATGCTTTCTGAAAATATGGTATGGATGAAGCAGTTAATTAAGGTTCCAAATTATCGCTCTGTCACCAAGACTGGAGCACCTAGCCAGCGTGGACAGTGACAACAGTGATGAATACTGGATTGCTTTATTTAGAGGTTCCCATTCTTTTGTGCGCGTCAGCTGGCTGAGTTGTGTTGTCCGAATCCTCCATTACTCTTCATTTACAATCTGTGTTTTCAGAAGAGCATAAAATATCAGTGTGTATAGCTGGGAGTGACTGGTAACTGTGAGCTGACTTTATACTGGCAACAAGCTCTGTTGGTAGTTTGGTAAAATGTGGATTTGTGGTTGTGATATAATGTCGCTATCCCAGTGGAACCAGTTAAGAATTATTGGTTCATACTTTTCCCTCAGACTCTGTTAGCTCAGTAGATATGATTGTATTGGCTGACTGAAAGGAACTGATTCGATTCCATTTTTGTTGAAACAGTTTGATCAAGTTAGGAAAAACAGGAGCAGGTTAGAAGCATTTTCTCGACTTAGACTTCAGTTATTGAAAACTAAAATATAAAAATTTGTTAAGAAAGGCACCTTGAGAAGAATACTGGAATCTGTGTCAGGCATCTAGATAAAAAAGTTGTCCAAGTCTTTAATTAGGTGGGCCTAATGTACCACCTCACGTAGCGTAGTTATGTCTGCTTATCGTGAGTTACAAAAAACAGACAACGGAACAATGCTCTTCTCCAGACTGAGGGACTGACCACCTCAAAACTTTAAGGGTGATGGACTGATTACATCGTCTTCAAGTATCTTCTGCTTCTATCAACTTTTCTGTACTCGACTGAAGAAGCCTACTGTGTAGGCGAAACGTTTCGAAATAAAGATACCCAACTGTTGCATATGTGTCTTACCTAACACACAAAAAACATAGTTTAACATAACATTAATTTTTATTATTGTAATAGGTGCTTTTAACATAATTTACCCATGTTAAAATATCTGAAAGTATAATTAACTGTGTTGTCGATAGTTTTAGTGCTTATTTAAATATATAGTGCTTAATGTATAGGGTATTTACCATAAGGAAAGCACATGATACCCTTACATTATTAACCTTTTGTAAAAGTGATGAGAATTATTATACAATTTTAATAATACAATTAGTACAACCGCATTGTGCTGCGACGCAGATCAATACGACATTTACAATTATAGTAGAAGAACCATCTATGTTTACCTAAGACATTTATCACACAGGATGATTTTCCTGTCATACGCCAGCACAGAGGAGGGCTGTCATAACATGGAATGAAATCTGTCAGCCTGAGCTGAGAGGCTTCAATATTTTGATAAGGTTATCGTCAGACTTCATACAATAGACTCAGAAGATTAGAAAGCTTCAGAGGTTTCCTCCTGTCAAGCTTAAGTTACTTTACAAATTAATTACCATTAAGAATAATACATCATAAATTCTCAGATTCTTTACCCTGACACTCATTAATTCTGAGGTTTGGAAAAATAAAAACAAATGCAGTATAATGAAATCCTATAGCGACAACGTTTCGCCCACACAGTGAGCGGGACGGGCGAGTGTGTATGTCCCGTACAGCTCCGTCTCAGATACAACCTACCCAACATTCTCCACCTGACTCTCCACACTATATAAACCCATTTACTCTTTACCCAGGTAAATCTGATTGTGACCTCATAAAGTCCACTGTGTGGGCGAAATGTAGTCAATAAAGAATCCCATTGTACTGCATTTGTGCTTATTTTCCAATCGTGTCGGTATTTTATATGATTTATCTCCAATTTTATTTTTTTGATGAATTCTTTCAATTTTATTCTTCAAGAAATAGTTATTTGAATGTACTGACTCATACGTTTGATGTCACAATGGAAATGCAATAGTGACATCTTTTGTGCTGATCTCGACCTATATTAAGCTTACGGTAAGTTCCTCCACAGCTGTAAAAAGACTTAAGACTAAGCTGGTATACATTCATTGGTGTGTAAGCTAAGCATAACATAACTCTCAGAATAAGAACCTTAGCAACGATATATTCAATTCCAACAGAACGATTCATACCTTAATCATTGTTGATTGGACGTTGTTTGACAGCAGTACATATAGGTATTCGTCAGTGATAGCCTTGGGTAAGGGACAGTAGGGACGAAGTTAAGGAAGAGGTCACAGTGACCCCTGAATCCCTCGCTGAGCCAACCTATATGTAAACAAGGAAAGTAGAGGGGAATGAGAGCAGTAGCTGCATGTTATGCTTGTCCACCATAACCTCTGTGAGAACCTCACACGAGGGAGCTGCCGTCCCCTCCCATGCTGAAGTCTGCCTTGCCCTCTCATGCTGATGTCTTCCCTCCCCTCCCATGCTGACATCTTTCCTCCCCTCTCATGCTGACGTCTTCCCTCCTGCCTGTTGACCTATTTTCTCCTGCCGATTATTTACCTTCACTTAAATAAATGGCCTGAGCCCGAGCTTGCAGCTCATAAGACTGTCATTCCCATTAGGCCCCTTGGGGCGGGGATGGCAGACCAGAGAGGCCTAGCTTGTGGCTAGGCCTGGGGACAGTTGGTCCCAAAGATGAGGAGGTACTTGTGCCTCCTCCCATGGGAGACTTAGGTCTCAGACACTCCCTAAAGAGGGAGCCAAGGCCGGGCCACCACTTGGAAAAGGCCCGGGCCGGGGGAATACCTGTGAATCTTTAATAATAATAATAACTTAAATAAATAACTTTAAATTTAGGCTTTAAGTATATTCAATATTTTTTTTTACAAAACTATTGAGGGAACGTAGACGTTACGACCCCATTAAAAGTACATTATATATATTTAACTTACAATAACCAAATAAACATTTATTTTCTAATTTCTGTTTAAATCTGTAACAGCGGCCTCTTATAATCAACATTTTTATTTATGTTGTGACTGATCCTCACATGTAAGGAACACTGTTTAGGCTTCTCCTGTAGAATAAAAATGATTTTTCCTTCATCTGTCCTTCTGTATAAACGTACTGTAGCTCCAGTGATTCAGGGAATACCTTAGCCACAAGACAGAGGGATAATGGTAAAGGATAACGTCACAGATTGAGAAAGGATACTAGTGAGGTATCCCAAGGTCAGTACTATCGTTACTATTTTTAATATACGCAGGTGCCAGGAGGACTGACGCCTACATAACGTAGTGTGTCAGTGACCTGAAACTAGTGAGGTGAACAAAATCTGCAGAGGTTATAGCCAAGCTTTAATAAGACATGAGCAAGTTCAACTGAAATAAGTGCAAGGTTGTGCATACTGAGGATGGAGGAAGTCTGGGATTAATATATTCTACAAATATCATGTAGGGAAGAAAACTCGGAATAATAATAATAATAATAATAATAATAATAATAATAATAATAATATTTATTGCTACAAGTACATGTACAAAGTATTCGGGCCAAAATGACATCAAACATCAATAATATACTACTATATAGGGATCTCCCCCCGGACCTGAGTGTGTGGGGTGAGTGCGCTAGCAGTAGACCTACGGGACACTGAAATCATTACCAGAGAGTCACTTAAACCATAAAACATTAACAACATTATTGAGGCTAAAATTTCTTGAACTATATACGAGAAACTTTAAGAATCCTGAACGATTTTGTAAACTCCGTCTGTCAAGTTTGCAATGAAATATGCAGCACCGCCATTGACCTCACACCTGACCAAACTTTTTCAGATTCTTGTCCATTCAAAAGCAGGTACATGGAAGCTGGTGAATGGCTCTTGATCCAATGACTTAGAGGTACCCATCTCTTTGCATAAAACTGATTAACGTCTTTTCATGTTTCATGAAAGTCACGGGTCAGTACACGTCCATTATTGTGACGTAAGATTTGAGAATCTTTACTGAGGAAACGTTTCTCCAGCCAGTGGCTTCCTCAGTCCAATTCAAAGAAGAACGATGGAAGAAGAGGAGCTTGAGGTAATCAGTCCCTCAGCCTGGAATCGATGTGCTCACTCCATTGGTCTTTAAGACTGATGGACTGAGCACGTTGATTCCAGGCTGAGGGACTGATTACCTCAAGCTCCTCTTCTTCCACCGGTCTTCTTTGTATTGGACTGATGAGGTCACTGGCTGGAGAAACGTTCCCACTACGGAGATTCCCAAATGTTGCACGTTTCCTAATCTTCATTTCCATTATTATACTAGCAATAAATTTAGAAGCCGGAGACGGTTCAGAGGTTTTTAAACAGAGATTAATCACAGCCTTGAGAAAAGTGAGCTCTGGAGAGTGAGCTCTGGAGAGTGAGCTCTGGAGAGTAAACTCTGGAGAGTGAACTCTGGAAAGTTAGCTCTGGAGAGTTAGCTCTGGGGAGTGAACTCTGGAGAGTGAACTCTGGAGAGTGAACTCTGGAGAGTGAACTCTGGAGAAACACCAGCAGTGTGTACGGTGAAGAGTGAACTCTGGAGAGTGAGCTCTGGGGAGTGAACACTGGAGAGTGAGCTCTGGAGAGAGAAACACCGGCAGTGTGTACG
>NC_091317.1:39413478-39450231 GCF_038502225.1 Cherax quadricarinatus
ATTATCAAGATCTTTGAAAGGGCTGTATGAAACAAGGTTACGAGTCTCGTGGAATAGCAGCAGTTGCCCAACAGAGGTCAACGTGGGTTTAGAACAGGTGGCTCCAGCCTCTCACAAATATTGGACCATTACGACATGGTCTTCGATGCTTTTGAAGACAGACGAAATGCAGATGTTGTGCAATGACTTTGCTAAAGCCTTTCATAAGTGTAACTGTTAAGTAATTTCACACAGTGTGCAAAATGAATAACTGGGAAGATTGGCAGAGGGAATTAACTTCCTCACAAGTACAATCCACAGAGTAAGTAAGCGGTGAAATTAGGGACTGCCAGGGTGAAAATTTCTGTCCCCCTGGGTAAGGTACTTACCCCACTTCTCTTCACATTCTCATATCTATCACCTGGACATCAATCATAACACTGTATCATCCTTTGCAGGCGATAGCATCTTCATGAAACTGGTATCCACAGAAGTCACACTGAGCCTCCAAGATGATGTAAACCAAGTCTTCCAGTGGGCCACTGACATCCTTATGATATTCAGTGAGGGAAATTGTTTAGTTATTATTCCATGGAAGAATAAAAAAAAATCAGAGTACAAGACAAACTCAAGTCACTTAATAGTTGAATATCAGAGAACTTGGAGTGATAATGTCGGTGGATTTGAAGTTTAAAGAACACAAGAGAGTTATTATTGTAACCAAGAAACATGATAGGTCGGATAACTAGAACCTTCAAAACAAGAGATGCTAAGCCAATCACACTCTTCAGGTCATTCGTGCTCTCTAGGCTGGAATATTGCTGTGTACTAACGGCAACCTGCAAGATAGGCAAAATTGATGAGCTGGAAAATGTACAAACCTGCACACCGAAATTACTACTTACGAACACAGGAGGCTTGGCAGACTGTACAGGATGCCTCCAATGAATAGCAGGGAAGTGATTACCCTGAGAACTTAATAAGTGTTATGGGACCACGACTTTTCAATGTCTTTTCTTCATACATAAGGGGAAGGGGTGGTTCACCAACAAATCCCTTGCTGTCTTCAAGAGGGAATGCGACCCACAGCAGTCGACTAACACCCAGGTACCCATTTTATACTGATGGGTGAATACAGGCAACCGTTGTACGGAAACACGCCCAATGTTTCTACCCTTGCCGGGAATCGAACCCGGACACTCACCGTGTGAAGCGAGAGCTCTTGCCACTAGGCCAAGGGCCACCGCAGGAATATCACTCATGGAGGGTGACCCTCGAAACCAGGAGTTAAAGGGGGTGCAAAAAGGACCATATAAGCCCAAGGAAACAGCTAAGAGTTGAGCCAGGTCACCATCTGGAGAAGACCCGGTCCAGGACTCACCGGTGAACTTAAAAGAAGAAACTAAGAGAGAGAGAATTCGGGCAGAGCTCTTTCCTGTGTGCAGAGTTCTGGTCATCGTCGTTATTTCTACATGTACATGTACAAGGTATACAGATCTAGTTGACATCAGTGACATACTACTATACAGAAAGCCGCTTATGCTGAGCATTTCAGGCAAATTAGGTCAGTTTTGTCCCAGGATGCGACCCACACCAGTCGACTAACACCCAGGTAACCATTTTCCTACTGGGGAACGTAGACAGCCAGTGTAAAGAAACACGGCCATTGTTTCTACCCTCACCGGGAATCGAACCCGGACAGTTGCCATGTGAAGCGAGAGCTTCAGATCTCTCGTCACACGGCAGTAATATGCTTGGGTCTGGTGGCCCAGGCATATTACTGTACAATAACCACTAAACGTGTTTGAGGGAAATAGAATATTCACTGTCTCCGTAATCATTCTTTGTTTTAAATATTTTATTTAAAATAAGGATGGTGAGAGTGGAGGTGGTGAGGGACATGGTAGTGGAGGTGGTGGTGCAGTCACCAGTGGAGGTGGTGGTGCAGTCACCAGTGGAGGTGGTGGTGCAGTCACCAGTGGAGGTGGTGGTGCAGTCACGAGTGGAGGTGGTGGTGCAGTCACCAGTGGTGGTGGTGTAGTCACCAGTGGAGGTGGTGGTGTAGTCACCATTGGAGGTGGTGGTGTAGTCACCAGTGGAGGTGGTGCAGTCACCAGTGGAGGTGGTGCAGTCACCAGTGGAGGTGCAGTCACCAGTGGAGGTGCAGTCACCAGTGGAGGTGGTGGTGTAGTCACCAGTGGAGGTGTAGTCACCAGTGGAGGTGGTGGTGTAGTCACCAGTGGAGGTGTAGTCACCAGTGGAGGTGGTGGTGTAGTCACCAGTGGAGGTGGTGTAGTCACCAGTGGTGGTGGTGGTGCAGTCACCAGTGGAGGTGGTGGTGCAGTCACCAGTGGAGGTGGTGGTGCAGTCACCAGTGGAGGTGGTGGTGCAGTCACTAGTGGAGGTGGTGGTGTAGTCACCAGTGTTGGTGGTGTTGTAGTCACCAGTGTTGGTGGTGTTGTAGTCACCAGTGGAGGTGGTGTAGTCACCATTGGAGGTTGTGGTGCAGTCACCAGTGGAGGTGGTGGTGCAGTCACCAGTGGAGGTGGTGGTGCAGTCACCAGTGGAGGTGGTGGTGTAGTCACCAGTGGAGGTGGTGGTGTAGTCACCAGTGGAGGTGGTGGTGTAGTCACCAGTGGAGGTGATAGTGCAGTCACCAGTGGAGGTGGTGGTGCAGTCACCGGTGGAGGTGGTGTAGTCACCAGTGGAGGTGGTAGTGCAGTCTCCAGTGGAGGTGGTGGAGTCACCAGTGGTGGTGGTGGTGTAGTCACCAGTGGAGGTGGTAGTGCAGTCTCCAGTGGAGGTGGTGATGCAGTCTCCAGTGGAGGTGGTGGTGCAGTCTCCAGTGGAGGTGGTGGTGCAGTCTCCAGTGGAGGTGGTGGTGCAGTCTCCAGTGGAGGTGGTGGTGCAGTCTCCAGTGGAGGTGGTGTAGTCACCAGTGGAGGTGGTAGTGCAGCCACCAGTGGAGGTGGTAGTGCAGCCACCAGTGGAGGTGGTAGTGCAGCCACCAGTGGAGGTGGTAGTGCAGCCACCAGTGGAGGTGGTGGTGTAGTCACCATTGGAGGTGGTGGTGTAGTCACCATTGGAGGTGGTGGTGTAGTCACCAGTGGTGGTGCAGTCACCAATGGAGGTGTAGTCACTAGTGGTGGTGGTGTAGTCAGTGTTGGAGGTGTTGTAGTCACCAGTGGAGGTGGTGGTGCAGTCACCAGTGGAGGTGGTGCAGTCACCAGTGGAGGTGCAGTCACCAGTGGAGGTGGTGGTGCAGTCACCAGTGGAGGTGGTGGTGGTGCAGTCACCAGTGGAGGTGGTGGTGGTGCAGTCACCAGTGGAGGTGGTGGTGCAGTCACCAGTGGAGGTGGTGGTGGTGCAGTCACCAGTGGAGGTGGTGTATTCACCAGTGGAGGTGTAGTCACCAGTGGAGGTGGTGGTGTAGCCACCAGTGTTGGTGGTGGTGTAGCCACCAGTGTTGGTGGTGGTGTAGTCACCAGTGTTGGTGGTGGTGTAGTCACCAGTGTTGGTGGTGTAGTCACCAGTGTTGGTGGTGTAGTCACCAGTGTTGGTGGTGTAGTCACCAGTGTTGCTGGTGATGCAAGTCACCAGTAACCTCACATTACCTCCAGCTTCTCCTGTCACTCGTCTTACTCCTTGTATTTACTCTCTTATTCCTGCTTTTCCCATTATTATTATTCTGATCTTCTATACTGCCCATGAGGCCTGGTCTCAGACCGGGCCGATGGGGCGTTGACCCTCGACACCCTCTCAAGGTAAACTCCAGGTAAACCCAATATTACACTGCTGCTGTTATTACTACTGCTGCTTCTGCTGCTGCTGCTGCTGCTGCTGCTGCTGCTGCTGCTGCTGCTGCTGCTGCTGCTGCTGCTGAAGTTTGTGCTTCTACTACCGTTACTGTTGCTGCTGATGTTGCAGCTGTTACTGCTACTACTATTGTTATTACTGCTGCTGGTATTGGTGCTACTACTATTATTCCTGCTGCTGCTTCTGCTTCTATTACTTCTGCTGCTGTTCCTACTACTATTACTATTGCTGCTGCTGCTGTTACTGTTGGTGTTGGTACATCTACTGCTACTACTTTTACTGTTACTGCTCCAGCTGCTGCTGTTGCTGCCGCTGCTTCTACTGCTATTATTACTGCTACTGCTGCTGGTGCTGTTTCTGATGGTGATAGTTATGGTGGTGGTACTGATGCTGATGGTGCTGTTTCTGGTAGTGATAGTGGTGGTGGTTATTACAAAAGTGATACATAAATATACACATTAAAATCAATTAATCTTTAATATTATATAAAAAATCAACTATCTTTGGTCTAGAGGTATTTGAACTAACATCTGATAATATATACATGTTACAATAATAAATTATAATTAGCATTTTACTAAAATAAATAATTCGTAACCCTACACAGGGTACAACTCTCTTGACACTACTGTGTCATATCTATACGCTAAAATAATAAATTAAGTAACATTTAAAATAATAATTTACAATCAACTGTTTCTCACACTTATCCGAGTTGTGACGCTCTTTCTCCACCGTGTCACTTGACACCCTTTTCTCCGTGTAATACACACTTTCGCAACCGTGTCACACTTGACACCCTTGTCTCTGCGTCACACTACCCGCATAGCGTCTTTGTCGAGGCCAGTCACATGACACTGTTCAATGTACACTACAACCAGGCCATCTTCAGTGTCACACGACACCCTTTTCTTCTCAGTGTTCCACTACGGTCCTGTGCATATCTCAGTGTTCCACTCCATCATACTCGCTTAAGTGTCACACTACGGTCCTGGCCCAGTTCAGTGTAACACTCCAACCTTTTCTTCATGTAATGTCCCACTAAACAGCATCAGATGACTCCGGCCCACAGTTGACAAGCGTAGGCGGTGAGTCCGAGGACATCACCGGTAGTCCAGTAAATACTCTCCGAAGCCGGTTGACACTCCGGTTGACACACCGCTTGCCGAACACCATGCTGCAAGCTCACTGAATGCGGCCGTCAAGTAACTGAGGCCAACAGACTCAGTGAGCTGCGGTGAGCGGTTCTTCTAACGCCAGTAGATGGGTACGATTAGGTGTTCAGGTACCTACTGCGTAGATGCGTACCGTGAGGTGCTCAGGTACTTAATGTTTCTAAAGCCAGTAGATGTGTACGATTAGGTGTTCAGGTACCTACTGCTTAGATGCGTACCCTGAGGCGCTCAGGTACTTAATGCTGTAAGGCCGGCTCAGCAGTCCCCACATTGGGTTTGATGACGTACCCAGTGGTACTGCCGGCCGGCAGGTTAACTATTTAACCGCTAGTTTGGTAGGGGGCCGCAACAGTTGTGGTGATGGTTATGGTAGAGGTGGTGGTGGTGGTACTGTTGCCGGTGGTGGTGCTGCTGCTGGCGCTACTACTATTACTGTCGCTGCTACTGGTAGTAGTGGTGCTACTGTTACTACCACGAATTGTCTGATTCACCACTGCTACTGCTATTGCTATTACTATCACTGTTATTGACTACTGGTGTTACTACTACTACTATTAAAACCACTAACACAATTACTACTACTTCTACTGCTAAATGACTGATTGATTCACTACTACTACTACTACTACCACCACCACTATTACTATTATTACTACTACTACTAATGTAGTAACAGTAGTAGTGGTTTGGACGTTTAGAGAGGATGGAACAAAATAGGATGGTTAGGAGGGTAAATGAGTCTGGGTTGTTGGGTAGGAGGGGTAGGAATCCTCCCAGGAAGGGGTGCATGAAACGGTAAAGATTTTGAGTATTAGAGGCTTGAACGTCCGACAAGCTTGTGTGAACGCACTTGGGAGGAGTGGAGGCAAGCGGTTTTTATGACTTGACGTGCTGTTGGAGTGTGAGCAAGGTAATATTTATGAAGGGGTTCAGGGAAATCCGGTTAGCCAGGCACGAGCCCTGGAGGTGGGAAGTACAGTGCCTGCACTCTAGAGGACGGCTGGGGATAGTGCAGTTAAGTGGGTTATCTTCTGATAAGACAGTGATTGAATGAGTGACGGTAAATGTGTTTCCTCTTTCTCAGGTCACCCTACCTCGTTTAGAGACGGCCGATGTGTCAAAATAATGATGATGGTGATGGTGATGATGATGATGATGATAATAATAATAATAATAATAATAATAATAATAATAATAATAAGCTTATATTTATGTAACTTTGATAAAATAGAAACCTATTTAGACAACTTTCAGCTTGGAGCCCAAGTTCGGATACCAAGCTTGGAGATCAAACTTGGAGATTAAACTTGGAGGTCAAATTTGGAGATCAAACTTGGAAATCAAACTTGATCAAACTTGGAAACCAAACTTGAAGATTAAACTTAGAGACAAAACGTGGAGATCAAACTTGGAGATCAAACTTGGAGATCAAACTTGGAGATCAAACTTGGAGATCAATCTTGGAGATCAAACTTAAAAGACCAAGTTCGGTTACCAAGCTTGGAGACCATGCTTGGAAACCAAGCTTGGAGACCAAGCTTGGAGACCAAGCTTTTGAGACCAAGCATGGAGACCAAGCTTGGAGACCAAGCTTGGAGACCAAGCATGGAGACCAAGCTTGGAGACCAAGCTTGGAGACCAAGCTTGGAGACCAAACTTGGAGACCAAGCTTTTGAGACCAAGCATGGAGACCAAGCTTGGAGACCAAGCTTGGAGACCAAGCTTGGAGACCAAGCTTTTGAGACCAAGCATGGAGACCAAGCTTGGAGACCAAACTTGGAGACCAAGCTTTTGAGACCAAACATGGAGACCAAGCTTGGAGACCAAGCTTGGAGACCAAGCTTGGAGACCAAATTTATTATCAATTTGTGGGTTTTACAACCACAAGTCTCATTATATAACATGAAATATACAACATAAAGTTGACCTCATTATCGCAGAAAAATTCCAGATATTTTTATTATTTTTCAACCGTCAACGATTTCTGGTAAATAGATAATTAAGGTCTTTTATAAGTTTAAGTATTACTTAGATAAAGCTTATGATGTCATCTTTATTATTACTTAGATGAAGCTTATGATGTCCTCTTTATTACTGCTTAGATGAAGCTTATGATGTCATCTTTATTATTACTTAGATGAAGCTTATGATGTCATCTTTATTACTGCTTAGATGAAGCATGATGTCATTATTATTGTTTAGATGAAGAATGATGTCATCTTCATTATTACTTAGATGAAACTTATGATGTCATCGTTATTACTTAGGAGAAGAATGATGTCATCTTTGTTATTACTTAAATGAAGCATGATGTCATCTTTATTATTACTTAGATGAAGCTTATGATGTCGTTATTATTACTTAGATGAAGCTTATGATGTCATCGTTATTACTTAGAAGATGACGTCATCTTTGTTATTACTTAAATGAAGCTTTTGATGTCATCTTTATTATTACTTAGATAAAGCTTATGATGTCGTCGTTATTATTACTTAGATAAAGCTTATGATGTCGTCGTTATTATTACTTAGATAAAGCTTATGATGTCGTCGTTATTATTACTTAGATAAAGCTTATGATGTCGTCGTTATTATTACTTAGATAAAGCTTATGATGTCGTCGTTATTATTACTTAGATAAAGCTTATGATGTCGTCGTTATTATTACTTAGATAAAGCTTATGATGTCGTCGTTATTATTAGTTAGATAAAGCTTATGATGTCGTTAGATAAAGCTTATGATGTCGTCGTTATTATTAGATAAAGCTTATGATGTCGTCGTTAAAGCTTATGATGTCGTCGTTATTATTACTTAGATAAAGCTTATGATGTCGTCGTTATTATTACTTAGATAAAGCTTATGATGTCGTCGTTATTATTACTTAGATAAAGCTTATGATGTCGTCGTTATTATTACTTAGATAAAGCTTATGATGTCGTCGTTATTATTACTTAGATAAAGCTTATGATGTCATCGTTATTATTACTTAGATGAAGTATTATATCCTATTTATTATATCCTATTTATTATATCCTATTTATTATTACGATAAATTTTAGTTACCAGTCCAAGTGTGATCAAATATTTTATTTTACGTGAGCCGAGATTTTATTTCCATGATAAAATTCAAGATTTATTCTTTCTAGTTCGTGAACACATGATTAATTATGTGTTCACCCTGCCACACAACCCCTGCCACACAACCCCTGCCACACAACCCCTGCCACACAACCCCTGCCACACAACCCCTGCCACACAACCCCTGCCACACAACCTCTGCCACACAACTTCTGCCACACAACCTCTGCCACACAACCCCTGTCACACAACTTCTGCCACACAACCCCTGCCGCACATTAACGCCTGCCACACAACTTCTGCCACACAACCCCTGCCGCACATTAACGCCTGCCACACAACCTCTGCCACACAACATCTGCCACACATCAACCCCTGCCACACAACATCTGCCACACATCAACCCCTGCCACACAACCCCTGCCACACAACCCCTGCCACACATCAACCCCCACACAACCCCTGCCGCACATTAACGCCTGCCACACAACCTCTGCCACACAACATCTGCCACACATCAACCCCTGCCACACAACCCCTGCCACACATCAACCCCCACACAACCCCTGCCGCACATTAACGCCTGCCACACAACCTCTGCCACACAACCTCTGCCACGCAACCCCTGCCACACAACCCCTGCCACACAACCCCTGCCACACATCAATCCCTGCCACCCATCAACCCCTGCCACACAACCCCTGACACACATCAACCCCCACACAACCCCTGCCACACATCAACCATTGACACACATCAACCACTGCCACACAAACCCTGCCAAAGAACCCCTGCCACACATCAACCCCTGCCACACAACCCCTGCCACACAACCCCTGCCACACATCAACCCATGCCACACAACCCTTGCCACACATCAACCCCTGCCACACAACCCCTGCCACAAAACCCCTGCCACACAACCCCTACCACACAACCCCTGCCACACAACCCATGCCACACATCAACCACTTCCACACAACCTCTGCCACACAACCCCTGCCACACAACCCCTGCCACACATCAACCCCTTCCACACAAACCCTGCCACTGAACCCCTGCCACACATCAACCCCTGCCACACAACCCCTGCCACACAACCCCTGCCACACATCAACCCATGTCACACAACCCTTGCCACACATCAACCCCTGCCATACAACCCATGCCACACATCAACCCCTGCCACACAACCCCACCGCACAACCCCTGCCACACAACCCCTGCAACAAAACCCCTGCCACACAACCCCTACCATACAACCCCTGCCACACAACCCGTGCCACACAACCCCTGCAACACATCAACCCCTTCCACACAACCCCTGCCACACATCAACCCATGCCACACAACCCTTGCCTCACATCAACCCCTTCCACACAATCCCTGCCACACAACCCCTGTCACACATCAATCCCTGCCACACAACCCCTGCCACACATCAACCCATGCCACACAACCCCTGCCACACATCAACCCCTGCCACACAACCCATGCCACACATCAACCCCTGCCACACAACCCCACCACACAACCTCTGCCACACAACCCCTGCCACACAACCCCTGCCACACAACCCATGCCATACAACCCCTGCCACACATCAACCCCTTCCACACAACCCCTGCCACACAACCCCTGCCACACATCAATCCCTGCCACACAACCCCTGCCACACATCAACCCATGCCACACAACCCCTGCCACACATCAACCCCTTCCACACAACCCCTGCCACACATCAATCCCTGCCACACAACCTCTGCCACACATCAACCCATGCCACACAACCCCTGCCACACATCAACCCCTGCCACACAACCCATGCCACACAGCAACCCCTGCCACACAACCCCACCACACAACCTCTGCCACACAACCCCTGCCACACAACCCCTGCCACACAACCCATGCCATACAACCCCTGCCACACATCAACCCCTTCCACACAACCCCTGCCACACAACCCCTGCCACACATCAATCCCTGCCACACAACCCCTGCCACACATCAACCCATGCCACACAACCCCTGCCACACATCAACCCCTTCCACACAACCCCTGCCACACATCAATCCCTGCCACACAACCTCTGCCACACATCAACCCATGCCACACAACCCCTGCCACACATCAACCCCTGCCACACAACCCATGCCACACAGCAACCCCTGCCACACAACCCCACCACACAACCTCTGCCACACAACCCCTGCCACACAACCCCTGCCACACAACCCATGCCATACAACCCCTGCCACACATCAACCCCTGCCACACAACCCATGCCACACATCAAACCCTGCCACACAACCCCACCACACCACCCCTGCCACACAACCCCTGTCACAAAACCCCTGCCACACAACCCTTACCACACAACCCCTGCCATACAACCCCTGCTACACATCAACCCCTGCAACACAACCCGTGCCACACATCAACCCCTGCCACACAACCCATGCCACACATCAACAACTTCCACACAACCTCTGCCACACAACCCCTGCCACACAACCCCTGCCGCACAACCACTTCCACACAACCCCTGCCACACAACCTCTGCCACGCAACCCCTGCCACACATCAACCCCTGCCACACATCAACCCCTGCCATACAACCCATGCCACACATCAACCCCTGCCACACAACCCCACCACACAACCCCTGCCACACAACCCCTGCAACAAAACCCCTGCCACACAACCCCTACCACACAACCCCTGCCACACAACCCGTGCCACACAACCCCTGCCACACATCAACCCCTTCCACACAACCCCTGCCACACAACCCCTGCCACACATCAATCCCTCCCACACAACCCCTGCCACACATCAACCCATGCCACACAACCCTTGCCACACATCAACCCCTTCCACACAACCCCTGCCACACATCAATCCCTGCCACACAACCCCTGCCACACATCAATCCCTCCCACACAACCCCTGCCACACATCAACCCATGCCACACAACCCTTGCCACACCTCAACCCCTGCCACACAACCCATGCCACACATCAACCCCTGCCACACAACCCCACCACACAACCTCTGCCACACAACCCCTGCCACACAACCCCTGCCACACAACCCATGCCATACAACCCCTGCCACACATTAACCCCCTTCCACACAACCCCTGCCACACAACCCCTGCCACACATCAATCGCTGCCACACAACCCCTGCCACACATCAACCCATGCCACACAACCCCTGCCACACATCAACCCCTTCCACACAACCCCTGCCACACAACCCCTGCCACACATCAATCCCTGCCACACAACCTCTGCCACACATCAACCCATGCCACACAACCCCTGCCACACATCAACCCCTGCCACACAACCCATGCCACACATCAACCCCTGCCACACAACCCCACCACACAACCTCTGCCACACAACCCCGGCCACACAACCCCTGCCACACAACCCATGCCATACAACCCCTGCCACACATCAACCCCTGCCACACAACCCATGCCACACATCAAACCCTACCACACAACCCCACCACACCACCCCTGCCACACAACCCCTGTCACAAAACCCCTGCCACACAACCCCTACCACACAACCCCTGCCATACAACCCCTGCCACACATCAACCCCTGCAACACAACCCGTGCCACACATCAACCCCTGCCACACAACCCATGCCACACATCAACAACTTCCACACAACCTCTGCCGCACAACCCCTGCCACACAACCCCTGCCGCACAACCACTGCCACACAACCCCTGCCACACAACCTCTGCCACGCAACCCCTGCCACACATCAACCCCTGCCACACATCAACCCCTGCCACACAACGCCTGCCACACATCAACCCCTGCCACGCATCAGCCCCCACACAACCCCTGCCACACATCAACCACTGCCACACATCAACCACTGCCACACAACCCCTGCCATACAACCCCTGCCACACATCAACCCCTTTCACACAACCCCTGCCACAACACCCCTGCCACACATCAACCCCTGCCACACTACCCCTGCCACACAACTCCTGCCACACATCAACCCCTGCCACACAACCCCTGCTACACATCAACCCCTGCCACACAACCCATGCCACACATCAACCACTTCCACACAACCTCTGCCACAGAACCCCTGCCACACAACCCCTGCCACACAACAACTCCTGCCACACATTAACCCCTGCCACACAACCCCTGCCACACATCAACCTCTGCCACACAACCCTTGCCATACATCAACCCCTGCCACACAACCCATGCCACACATCAACCCCTGCCACACAACCCCACCACACAACCCCTGCCACACAACCCCTGTCACACAACCCCTACCACACAACCCTGCCACACAACCCCTGCCACGCAACACCTGCCACACAACCCCTGCCACACATCATCCCCTGCCACACATCATCCCCTGCCGCACATTAACCCCTGCCACACAACCCCTGCCACACATCAACCCCTGCCTCACAACCACTGCCACACAACCGCTACCACATAACCCTTGCCACACATCAACCCATGCCACACAACCCATGCCACACATCAACCCCTGCCACACAACCCTTGCCGCACAATTCCTGCAACACAACCCCTGCCACACAACCCCTGCCACACAACCCCTGCCACACATCAATCCCTGCCACACATCGACCCCTGCCACACATCAATCCCTGCCACACATCGACCCTTGCCACACATCAACCCCTGACACACATCGAACCCTGCCACACATCAATCCCTGGCACACATCGACCCTTGCCACACATCAACCCCTGACACACATCGAACCCTGCCACACATCGACCCCTGCCACACATCAACCCCTGCCACACATCGACCCCTGCCACAGATCGACCTCTGCCACACATCGTCCCCTGCCACACATCAACACCCCCCTCAACACCCCCACAACACCCCACTCAACACCCCACTCAACACCCCCTCAACACCCCACTCAACACCCCCTCAACACCCCCTCAACACCCCCTCAGGACCCCCTCAATACCCCCTCAACACCCCACTAAACACCCCCTCAACACCCCAATCAACACCTCAACACCCCCTCAACACCCCGTCAACACCCCACTCAACACCCCACTCAACACCCCACTCAACACCCCCTCAACACCCCCTCAACACCCCCACAACACCTCAGCACCTCAACACCCCCTCAACACCCCCTCAACACCCCCTCAACACCCTCTCAACACCCCCTCAACACCCCCTCAACACCCCCTCAGCACCTCAACACCCCCTCAACACCCCCTCAACACCCCACTAAACACCCTCTCAACACCCCAATCAACACCTCAACACCCCCTCAACACTCCCTCAACACCCCACTCAACACCCCCTCAACACCCCCTCAACACCCCACTCAACACTCCCCTCAACACCCCCACAGCACCTCCTCAACACCCCCTCAACACCCCACTCAACACTCCCCTCAACACCCCCTCAACACTTCCTCAACACCCCCTCAACACCCCCTCAACACCCCCTCAACACTTCCTCAACACTTCCTCAACACCCCCTCAACACCCCCTCAACACCCCCTCAACACTTCCTCAACACCCCCTCAACACCCCCTCAACACCCCCTCAGAGCCCACTATACTACCAGGAACCTTCCCACACCACAAGTTCTTCATACATTCCTCTTCCTAGTAAGATCTCACCTACCTACCTGGAGTCTACCTGGAGGGTATTCCGGGGATTAACGTCCCCGCGGCCCGGTCGACGACCAGGCATTCAGGTGGATCAGGGCCTGATTAACTAGGCTGTTACTGCTGGCTGCACGTAGTCCAACATACCAACCACAGCTCGGCTGATCCGGCACCAACTTTAAGTATCTGTCCAGCTCCCTCTTGAAGGCAGCCAGGGGCCTATTGGTAAACCCCCTTATGCCTGGTGGGAGGCTGTTGAACAGTCTTGGGCCCCGGACACTTATTTTATTTTCTCTTAGTGTACCAATGGTGCCTCTACTCTTCTTTTCCTTTCATAGGGAGTGATTTCTGTGTGTAGATTAGGGACCATTCCTTCTAGGATTTTATATCTCTCTCGCCTGCGTTCCATGGAGTACAAGTAAAGTGCTTCCAAGCGTTCCCAGTAGTTGAGGTGCTTGACGGAAGATATATGTGCAGTAAAGGATCTCTGTACACTCTCTAGAACTGCAGTTTCTCCTGCTTTGAATGGAAATGTTAATGTACAGCAACATTCCAGCTCAGTGAAAGTGACTTAAAAAGGATCATTATTGGCTTGGCATCTCTTGTTTAGAACGTTCTCATTATCCGTCCTATCATTTTCTTCGCATTTATGATCGTGGCAATGTTGTGATCCTTGAAAGTCAAGATGGAAAGCACCCCAGATTATTTTAAATAAAGAGAAACTGGATTATAAATAGAGCTCATCAGCTGAAGGAAACAACAAAATAAGATAGACTGAATCTCGCCCAAGATACTATAAGGAAGGAATCAGATATTATCCCATATATATTTTTCTATAGGACTGTTTCGCAGGAAGAAAGGAGTGAAAAAGAAAAGGAGGAAGAGGAGTAGCATACCAGCATTTATTACCATTTAACTGGAACAATGACTACGGAACATTATCTACTGTCCTACAACAAACAAAAGACGATTAAAAATGAAATGCGATAGAAATAATGACGCAGTAATAAGTATCATGAATGGAGAGGCAGATTCAAATTCATATTCAAATTCAAAGTTTATTCTCTGTAAGGATTACAATGCTGAGTTTACAGAATTTGGTTATTGTGTGGTTTACATGTAGTAAAATAATAATTACAGAGTGTACCACTAGAACACCTAGCATGGCTAGGCATTTCGGGCAGATCAATTTATATCACAGAGAGTAACTACCACCGACGAGTGAACAAAGAAGTTACAAGGGGGACATTTATTAAATTAAAAATGTTTTTTGAAAACCCATTAAACAAAATTTCTGAGGGATCAACAGCATGGCTTTAGGAATGGCAATCCATGCCAAACAAACCTTATTCAGAGATATGACAGGCTAGCGGACATCAGACATGAAAGAGAAAGGTTGGTAGACTACATATTTCACCTTTGATACTGTACCGTACACAAAGCTACTACGCAAATTGGAGGATCTTGCTCGTGTAACAGCAACTGAACGAGCATTGGTCGGTTATTTGAATGATGAGAATCAAAGTGACAGAGTAAGAGAAGAAACCTCCAGATGGGACAGTGTAACTAGTGGAATTCCCTTCAAAAAAATCAGTACTGGATCCCCCATACTACTTTCACTGTACGTACAGTTCTTGTTATCAGAAGTATACTCCTACATATCTTGGTATACAGATGATGCTAAAAATAACGAGAGTACAAATGTGTGAAGTTGATGGAAGGTTGACGGAGGCGCTGAAGAGAGTACATGAAAAGTGGAATAAGTGGTTAGTGATGTATGAACAAGTAATATCAAAGTAATGCACCTCGGTTAAACATAGAGAAAACTGTATGATAAATGGTTTAGAAAACTGACAAGTTGAAGAATGAGACTTATACAACATCTTTATTGAGGAAACGTTTCGCCATATAGTGGCTTCATCAATCCAATACACAGAACCGTGTAAAGCTAGGAGTAGTTTAAGGTAATCAGTCCCTCAGCATCGATTCCAGACTGAGGGGCTGATTACCTCAAACTTCTCCTTTCTTTACATCGTTCTTCTTTGTATTGGACTGAAGAAGCCACTGTGTGGCGAAGCGTTCCCTCATAAAAGATTATAATGTGTCTCATACTTGCTAATGAAAACTGATTACACATGTGAACTAAAACGAAAACATTGTTATTATTTCGTGAGTCAATATTTACCTAAGACTGATGCATTCTTAAAAAAAAATAATGTTAGTATTTCCTGCTTAGCTCTAGAATATAAGAAATCTCAAGAGACTTTCTATGCAGTTAATACATCATACGGGATTTATGAATGTGAAGAACCCGAAGAACCCGAAGAACCCGAAGAACCCGAAGAACCCGAAGAACCCGAAGAACCCGTGAGGATTTCTCACCTAGTCAAAGTTCGAAGTTCAGAGAAACTCATTAAGACTGCTGGAGGTGTTGAGACAGATGAACTCTGAATAAAGAACCAAGAACAGTATGGAATACTTCCACAACATGTATGTTTATTTAGTGCATAAATACTATGATGGTCACAAGGTCAGTGAGCTTAACGTTGCTAGGTCGGTGAGCTTAAGCTTGTGGGAGAATTGGACCTGCATCGCATAGGCCAGTAGACCTGTTGCAGTGTTACTTCTTTCTTATGTTCTTATGAGACACTTGTGCAACATTCGGGAATCCTGAGGAAACGTTTCGTCCACACAGTGGTTTCATCAGTCCAATACAAAGAACGGTAGAAAAAGAGGAGAAGCTTAGTTAAAGTAATCAGTCCCTCAGCCTGGAATGTCTATATATCTTCAAGACTGATGGACCGAACATATCGATTCCAGGCTGAGGGACTGATTACCTCACACTCCCCTTCTTCTACTGTTCTTCTTTGTATTGGACTGAAGAAGCCACTGTGTGGCGAAACGTTTCCTCAGTAAAGATTCCAAAATGTTGCACGTGTGTCTCATTCCTCAACTTATCGGTTTTCGAAACCATTTTCACGTGAACGCTATAAAAAAAAGCGGGAATCAGGAGAACAAATCGACTAGTTGCAATACAATGACACAAAGGCAGCAGGTATAATGTATTAAGATAACGTTACGCTTGTAGACCAAGCTTTATTAAGATAACGTTACGCTTGTAGACCAAGCTTTATTAAGATAACGTTACGCTTGTAGACCAAGCTTTATTAAGATAACGTTACGCTTGTAGACCAAGCTTTATTAAGATAACGTTACGCTTGTAGACCAAGCTTTATTAAGATAACGCTACGCTTGTAGACCAAGCTTTATTAAGATAACGTTACGCTTGTAGACCAAGCTTTATTAAGATAACGTTACGCTTGTAGACCAAGCTTTATTAAGATAACGTTACGTTTGTAGACCAAGCTTTATTAAGATAACGTTACGCTTGTAGACCAAGCTTTATTAAGATAACGTTACGCTTGTAGACCAAGCTTTATTAAGATAACGTTACGCTTGTAGACCAAGCTTTATTAAGATAACGCTACGCTTGTAGACCAAGCTTTATTAAGATAACGTTACGCTTGTAGACCAAGCTTTATTAAGATAACGTTACGCTTGTAGACCAAGCTTTATTAAGACAACGTTACGTTTGTAGACCAAGCTTTATTAAGATAACGTTACGCTTGTAGACCAAGCTTTATTAAGATAACGTTACGCTTGTAGACCAAGCTTTATTAAGATAACGTTACGTTTGTAGACCAAGCTTTATTAAGATAATGTTACGCTTGTAGACCAAG
Organism: Cherax quadricarinatus; assembly: GCF_038502225.1. Classification (NCBI taxonomy): domain Eukaryota; kingdom Metazoa; phylum Arthropoda; class Malacostraca; order Decapoda; family Parastacidae; genus Cherax; species Cherax quadricarinatus. The sequence goes on from NC_091317.1 coordinate 39,430,941, forward strand.
CTTTATTAAGATAACGATATGCTTGTAGACCAAGCTTTATTAAGATAATGTTACGCTTGTAGACCAAGCTTTATTAAGATAACGTTACGCTTGTAGACCAAGCTTTATTAAGATAACGATATGCTTGAAGACCAAGCTTTATTAAGATAACGTTACGCTTGTAGACCAAGCTTTAAGATAACGTTACGCTTGTAGACCAAGCTTTAAGATAAAGTTACGCTTGTAGACCAAGCTTTATTAAGATAACGTTACGCTTGTAGACCAAGCTTTATTAAGATAACGATACGCTTGTAGACCAAACTTTATTAAGATAACGTTACGCTTGTAGACCAAGCTTCAAGATAACGTTACGCTTGTAGACCAAGCTTTATTAAGATAACGTTACGCTTGTAGACCAAGCTTCAATAAGATAACGTTACGCTTGTAGATCAAGCTTTATTAAGATAACGTTACGCTTGTAGATCAAGCTTTATTAAGATAATGTTACGCTTGTAGACCAAGCTTTATTAAGATAACGTTACGCTTGTAGACCGAGCTTTATTAAGATAACGTTACGCTTGTAGACTAAGCTTTATTTAGGTAACGTTACGCTTGTAGACTAAGCTTTATTAAGATAACGTTACGCTTGTAGACCAACCTTTATTAAGATAACGTTACGCTTGTAGACCAAGCTTTATTAAGATAACGTTATGCTTGTAAGCTTTATTAAGATAATGTTACGCTCCTAGACCAAGCTTTATTAAGATAACGTTACGCTTGTAGACCAAGCTTTATTAAGATAATGTTACGCTTGTAGACCAAACTTTATTAAGATAACGTTACGCTTGTAGACCAAGCTTTATTAAGATAACGTTACGCTTGTAGACCAAGCTTTATTAAGATAACGTTACACTTGTAGACCAAGCTTTAAGATAACGTTACGCTTGTAGACCAAGCTTTATTAAGATAACGTTACGCTTGTAGACCAAGCTTTATTAAGATAACGTTATGCTTGTAGATGAAGCTTTATTAAGATAATGTTACGCTTGTAGACCAAGCTTTATTAAGATAACGTTACGCTTGTAGACCAAGCTTTATTAAGATAATGTTACGCTTGTAGACCAAGCTTTATTAAGATAACGTTACGCTTGTAGACTAAGCTTTATTAAGATAACGTTACGCTTGTATACCAAGCTTTATTAAGATAATGTTACGCTTGTAGACTAAGCTTTTTTAAGGAAATGTTACGCTTGTAGACCAAGCTTTATTAAGATAATGTTACACTTGTAGACTAAGCTTTGTTAAGATAATGTAACGCTTGTAGACCAAGCTTTATTAAGATAATGTTACGCTTGTAGACCAAGCTTTATTAAGATAACGATACACTTATAAACCAAGCTTCATTAAGATAATGCTACGCTTGTAGACCAAGCTTTATTAAGATAATGTTACGATTGTAGACCAAGCTTTATTAAGATAACGATACATTTATAAACCAAGCTTTATTAAGATAATGCTACGCTTGTAAACCAAGCTTTATTAAGATAATGTTATGCTTGTAGACCAAGCTTTATTAAGATAACGTTACGCTTGTAGACCAAGCTTTATTAAGATAACGATACACTTATAAACCAAGCTTTATTAAGATAATGCTACGCTTGTAGACCAAGCTTTATTAAGATAATGTTACGCTTGTAGACCAAGCTTTATTAAGATAATGTAACGCTTGTAGACAAAGCTTTATTAAGATAATGTTACGCTAGTAGACCAAGCTTTATTAATATAACGATATGCTTGTAGACCAAGCTTTATTAAGATAATGTTACGCTTGTAGACCAAGCTTTATTAAGAAAACATTACGCTTGTAGACCAAGCTTTATTTAGATAACGTTACGCTTGTAGACCAAGCTTTATTAAGATAATGTTACGCTTTTAGACTAAGCTTTGTTAAGATAATGTAACGCTTGTAGACCAAGCTTTATTAAGATAATGTTACGCTTGTAGACCAAGCTTTATTAAGATAACGTTACGCTTGTAGACCAAGCTTTATTAAGATAACGTTACGCTTGTAGACAAAGCTTTATTAAGATAATGTTTCGCTTGTAGACCAAGCTTTATTAAGATAATGTTACGCTTGTAGACGAAGCTTTATTAAGATAACGCTACGCTTGTAGACCAAGCTTTAAGATAATATTACGCTTGTAGACAAAGCTTTATTAAGATAATGTTACGCTTGTAGACCAAGCTTTATTAAGATAATGTTACGCTTGTAGACCAAGCTTTATTAAGATAACGTTACGCTTGTAGACCAAGCTTTATTAAGATAACGATACACTTGTAGACCAAGCTTTATTAAGATAACGTTACGCTTGTAGACCAAGCTTTATTAAGATAATGTTACGCTTGTAGACCAAGCTTTATTAAGATAATGATACGCTTGTAGACCAAGCTTTATTAAGATAATGTTACACTTGTAGACCAAGCTTTATTAAGATAATGTTACGCTTTTAGACCAAGCTTTATTAAGATAACGTTACGCTTGTAGACCAAGCTTTATTAAGATAATGTTTCGCTTGTAGACCAAGCTTTATTAAGATAACGTTACGCTTGTAGACCAAGCTTTATTAAGATAACGATGCGCTTGTAGACCAAGCTTTATTAAGATAACGATACGCTTGTAAACCAAGCTTTATTAAGATAACGTTAAGCTTGTATACCAAGCTTTATTAAGATAACGATACGTTTGTAAGCTAAGCTTTATTAAGATAACGTTACGCTTGTAGATTAAGATAACGTTACGCTTGTAGACCAAACTTTATTAAGATTACATTACGCTTGTAGACCAAGCTTTATTAAGATAACAATGAATGGATGTCTAGGGAAATTGGTATAAATTGCTGGCTAGACAGGTACTGCAAGGAACTTGCAATCCCATTCGTTGATAACTGGGACCTATTCTTTGGCAAGCGTGATATGTATGCAAGGGATGGGGTTCATTTCTTTGGGGATGAAGTGGTTGCATTAGCCAATTCATTTGAGAGAGTAATTGATGACTTGTCTAGGAATTTAAACTGATAGATTATAGAGGTATGGGTGTTTGTGGGAAACAATCAGGCTGCAGTATCAGGGTTAAAAACAGCAGTTATTACCGGGATACCTCAGAGATATGTTTAAAAGACAATATTCAAAATAAAGTTGCTAGTAATGGCAAATCAATTGATCAACAAACATAGAAAGATAGTAGAGGGCAACGAGTGACTAGCTATACAAACAGCAGGTGTCTAAGAAATAAGATAGATGAGCTAAGACTACTTGCAAGTGTAGGTAATATAGATATTATTGGTATTACAGAGACCTGGTTCAACCTGAAAGATAGAGAAATGCCTTCTGAATGCAACATACAGCGTTATAAAGTAGTCCACACTGATAGGGTCAACAGGAAGGGTGGTGGAGTGGCGATATAGGTAAAAGAAAATTACAATTGTTGTCTTAGACATGATATAAGATTAGAAACATCGAACACAGAATCTGTTTGGCTACAGTTTCTCGAGGGCCGTGACAAATTAATTTTGGGTGTGATTTATAAGCCCCCAAACCTTGATAGGGAGTGCAGTAAGCTGTTATGGGACGAAATTCATAAGGCATCTAGGTATGAAAATGTTGTGACAATGGGAGATTTTAACTTTAGACAAATTGATTGGAACAATATGACAGGAAATTTTGAGTTTAGTGGCTTTCTTGATACAGTTCAGGATTGCTTTTTAGAACAGGTTGTGACAGAACCAACTTGAAGAAACAATCTGCTTGACTTGGTTCTTGCCAACAAAGATTCACTAATTAATAATCTTGAGGTTAATAATGAGCTTGGGGAAAGTGATCACAAATCACTTAATTTCAATGTATCATGGAATTACCCAGATAACTGCAATCAAATCTCTGTCCCAGATTTTCGCTTGGCCGACTTCATGGGACTGAAAAATTACCTGGGTGGGCTAAATTGGGATGTCCTGACTATGGGTCAGGTAGGTGATCTTGGTTGCCAATATGACGTTTTTCATAGCATAGTTCTAGCTGCCCAGACAACTTTTGTTCCCAGTAGGGAAATTAGATCTAACAAAAATGATCCCAAATGGATGAACAATAACTTAAAACATCTAACTGGTCAAAAGAGAGGCATATATAGGCGTATCAAAAGAAGGGATGGGCAGTTAAGAAATCAATATATTCAATTAAAGAAAGAAATAAAGAAAGGAATTAAAGCAAAAGGGGATAAAAAGGCTAAGGTCGAAAGGGATTCAAAGACTAACCCAAAAGGGTTCTTTCAGGTATACAGATGTAAGATTAGGGACAAGATTGGCCCATTTAAGAGTAACTCTGGTCAGATCACTGACAGTGATAAGGATATGTGTGAAATTCTCAATACTTACTTCATCTCAGTTTTCACCCAGGAAAATACTAGCGATATTCCTGAAATAATAGATTATGTAGAACAGGATAATAAACTATGTTCGATTGCGGTAACTAGTGACATGGTCCTCAGAAAAATAGAGAAACTAAAACCTAACACATCCCCAGGCCCTGATGAACTGTTTGCAAGAGTTTTGAAGGAATGTAAAGAGGAACTTAGCATACATTTAGCTAATCTTTTTAACATATCACTACAAACTGGCATTTTGCCTGATAAGTGGAAAATGGCAAATGTAATACCTATTTAAAAGGCAGGTGACAGGTCGTTGGCTTCGAACTATAGACCAATAAGCCTTACCTCCATAGTGGGAAAATTTATGGAATCAATAATTGCCGAAGCAATTCGTAGCCATCTTGACAGGAACAGATTGATTAATGAATCTCAACACGGTTTTACAAAGGGGCGTTCCTGTCTTGCGAATTTACTAACTTTTTTTCACTAAGGTGTTTTTCACTAAGGTGTTTGAGGATGTTGATAACATCTCACCCACTCTCTCATTTGCTCTCTTTTTACATTGCTTCACCACTCTTTTACCTCTCTTTTTCTCTCCATATACTCTTCCCTCCTTGCATCATTTCTACTTTGTGAAACCTCTCATAAGCTAAATTTTTTCTCCCTTACTACTCACTTTACATCATCATTCCACCATTTGCTCTTCTTCCCTCCCTCACCCACTTTCCCATAACCTCAAACTTCTGCTGAATACTCTAACACTACATTCTTAAACCTACCCCATAGAACTTCGACCCCATTGCCTATACCCTCAGTAGCCCATCTATCCTCCAATACTTGAAATACTTGAAATGTAGGGGGTGGTAGGAGAAAATTCTCAAGCAGCTTCAGGGAGAACCTTGAGTTTTCCCTGAAGCAAGTTTATTCTTTTCTCTGAGGATGAGGGTCCCTAGGACAGTTCTAGAGGTAGTACCTCCCTATATTATATATATATATATATATATATATATATATATATATATATATATATATATATATATATATATATATATATATATATATATATATATATATATATATGCAAAACAACCACTCTGAAAGAATAGAGAAATTCCAAGCGCTTTCGTGACTACTCACAGTATCATAGTTCCTTGATAATGAGAGTAATCACGAAAGCGATTGGAATTTCTCTATTCTTTCAGAGTGGTTGTTTTGCATATTCTGAAATCACCTGTTTACTGTGATCTTATTGCATATATATATATATATATATATATATATATATATATATATATATATATATATATATATATATATATATATATATATATATATATATATATATATTATATATATATATATATATATATATATATATATATATATATATATATATATATATAATCATATATATATATATATATATATATATATATATATATATATATATATATATATATATATATATATATATAATCATATATATATATATATATATATATATATATATATATATATATATATATATATATATATATATGAAAATATAAGGAGGTACCACCTTTGAAATTGTTCTGGGGACCCACATCCTCAGAGAAAATATTAAACTTGATTAAGGGAAAACTCAAGGTTCTCCCTGAAACTGTTTGAAAATTTTCTTCTACAACCCCCCCCCCCCTATATTTAATGTATATTTTATTTAAAGAGAAAATACATTGACAAGAATACAATACAGAGTAAAACAACATAGATAACAACTCAGAAGTACAGCTTATATACTTCGTCCAGCTTCCCGGCAGTGGGCCGCGTTCCCAGAATGCTGCAGGCATTTCCCCTCTGGATCGCAACACTGAGTCTCTGAAAATAGGAAGCTGGCCGCCCTGTGGTCCTTGGTTTTCATTAGGAGTTTTTCATCCAGCTCTTTGAGGAACTTTAAAGCACACTTGCCCCATGCTCCAAGGGTCTCTGATCTGGGTCTCCCTGTGGCTGACAGCTCCACCCTCTTCAGCTACGGAGTATGGGAGGTTGGTGTCTGCGAATGTGGCGGCACAGGTGTAGTTCCAGACAATCTGTTTCCATCCTTCCAAGGTAGCATAGTGGCTCCATCAGGACGCTTTTGACTTCCGTCAGACCTCTGCACTTGGGGTTCCGGTTGGGCTGGGCAACGGGCCGTGGTGAGGCTTCTCTTTATGATGTCATTGACCTCCTCATGTTTGGCATACTTCCCTTCTGATGTGTGACACACGAGACCATGAAGTCCGAATTGATCAGCTGTCGCCGTGCCGCAAGTACACCTATGTTCGGTGGGGATGGGGGCGGCTAGGCGAAGAGCAACACCAATCCGAATGGCCTGTGGGTCGAGTCGAGTGCCCAAGGAGGAATTGGGAACATCTAGATGGAAATATCTGAGTGTGGTGCCTTTACCGCTAGGAGACGAGCTTTGTCCTTTCCTGAAGCGTTGGTGAGCATTGCGTTGGCGATTTTTTCCATGATCGGTTTGTTCCAGTTGGACTGTTTGTGCTCTTTGGGTGGAGCTGGTCTACTGGAGGAGTCTGGAAAGGTATCCCACCGCATGGCTGCTTCAGTGAATCTGGGGTCTTGAGCTACTACCGCGTCTCTCAAGCGTTAGGGGACAATTTTCTTGACTAATCCAGTGGAAGCCAAACACGAAGACAGAAATATGTCTAGGGTTGTGAATGACTTTTTGATGAGGTTCCTGTGTGCTGAGAAACATGTGAACTAGGCGTCCCACAACTGCAAACTTCCCCAGTTTTTTGTATAGGCAGTCTGTGGTTTGAGTGAGAATCGAATCAATATATTTTCTTTTGCACCTCTTTTTTTTCCCTGATAAACATGCTTGCCCTGGACTAGTTATTATATTGTGAATCGTGTTGCCTTGATAAATACAGACATTGTTGATGTTGTTGGTGTGGCAAGCATACACGTGGGGAGAAATTCCACTCATTTTCATCCAGGTATTCCTTACTCCAACTAAGAAAAGAGACGCTGTATATATGTCAGAAAGTTATCTCGCGTCAGTAGCTTGAAGATTACGAGACTGGAAGAAGTAGTCTCTCTTCGGATTATTAACCCAAGAGTGGTTAACTCTGGATAAAGCCAGAAGCCAAGCAGTGTGGCTTAACTCCACTGAGGTTATTAAATCTTTTTTCCCCCCTAGGATGAGACCCACGGCTTCTAGGTATTTGTTTACCGCTAAGTGTCGCTCCTTGCCCGGGGATTGAACCTGGGTGCTTTCAGTCACCATGTAATGTTCAGTCACTACGCACGAGTCATCTCCACTGAACAAATCCTTTCCACTGAGCAAGTCACCTCCACTGAGCTCAAGAGTCACTTCCACCAAGCAAGAGTCACTTCCACTGAGCTCAAGAGTCACCTCCACTGAGCTCAAGAGGCACCTTCACTGAGCTCAAGAGTCACCACCACTGAGCTCAAGAGTCACCTTCACTGAGCAAGTCATCTTCACGAAGCAAGAGTTATCTTCACTCAAATGAATAATTAAAAACAGGAAATTACAACATACGGACTGTTGTTTGCTTTGCAAAAATATTACAGTATATTGCTGAAGACAGATTATAAGAGGAACAATGATCAAAGAAATGCACGACTTTGATTCCTTCACGAACATGACAAAAAAGTCGATAATGATTTAATAGTTGTGCATCAAAGACACAAATTAATGTTTGTGGGTTCAGATTTAAAGCCCATGTGTTTCCGGTTATCTGAGTCACACGTTTCATACGAAGTTTATTTTATTGCAATGCGTTAAATGTTTAACATTGGAAAATATTGCAAAGTTTGAAAGACCTCAGCAACACAAACTCTTTGTGTGTATTTAGAGCAGGAATACATAATATGGTACTGGAAGGTAGCAATGTACACGCACCAGGGAGCAGCCACGGGGGATGCGGTGGCCCGCAAGTAACAAGCGTTGTATCCCGTTAATAAGGTCCTTTGTGGGTACCCTAGTTTAAAGTCCTAATGTTGGCGTCTGTGTAGCAATGAATTCCTGGACGTTACTGGTGAGTCAACAACGAGTCTTAGATCTTGGCTTGAACAACACTGTAACACTGAACAGAAGCTTTGGTGCCGGGTACACACTGTAACACTGAACAGAAGCTTTGCTGCTGGGTACACAATGACTCCACCAACTTCTCTACAACTCAGACAAAAAACTGTGCGTCAAAGTCAGTAACTTCTCTGGCTGGAAGTCAACCTCATTACCACAGTAATGTGTAACAATTTTAAAGCGAATTCTAGCTCTTGTGCTTGACGAACATGAAGTTACGTTGTGGTCGCTACAATAAAGTCGTCTTCGGCATCATATTCGCCTGTATTCAACCGAAGAAACCTGCTTCGTAGCCAAACATTTAGCCAATAAATATACTCAAGTGCTGAACATGTGTTTTATTCATAGAAGTGATGATACTGTATACCATCAATAATGTAAAAACTTGAAAAGTTGATGAGTAACTCGCCTGGGCATCTTTACTGGAGAAATTGTGGGCATTCATAACAAGGTTTTACAATTAACACAGTGAGGTGATGTTGTATATGTGCCTTATTTATCAACTTGTCGTACTGTATGATCTTGATCAAATGATCAACAGGAAATGTTGTTGCCTTACTCTTTTAACCATCACTGCCCAATATTGTAACCACGACGGAACAGTGATAAAACGTTTCGCAAACCAAGCGATATAGGATGCAAAACAACTACGGGGGGAATAGAATGATAGCTCTAGGTCTTTCGTGTTGCAATCAACACATCATCAGGAGCTTGTAAAATTGCAGAAAAGAGAAGGGCGTTCAAACAAGCGCGATCCCAAAGGACGCCCCCGCTTGAGTGAGTGAGAGAGAGATAGAGAGAGAGAGAGAGAAAGAGAGAGAGAGAGAAAGAGAGCACAGGAAGTGCACCCAGGCACACCAGTGCCCACAGCCAGAAGGATGAATATTACAGCACTCTCTTTCTCTTTCTCTCCCTCCCTCACTTATTCCAGTGGGGGCGTTCTTTGGGATAGCGCTCGCATGGACGTCCTCCTATTTTCTGCAATGTTGCAAGCTCCTGATGATGATGTGTTGATTGCACAACACGAAAGGCCTAGAGCTATCAGTCTACTCCCTCCGCGGTTGTTCTGCCTATACATGTATGTATATATATATATATATATATATATATATATATATATATATATATATATATATATATATATATATATATATTTATATATATATATATATATATATATTTACATGTATATATATATATATATATATATATATATATATATATATATATATATATATATATATATATATATATATATATATTTATAAGTAGTAGGTTGGTAGACAGCAACCACCCAGGGAGGTACTACCGTCCTGCCAAGTGAGTGTAAAACGAAAGCCTGTGATTGTTTTACATGATGGTAGGATTGCTGATGTCTTTTGTCTGTCTCATAAATATGCAAGATTACAGGTATGTCTTGCTACTTCTACTTACACTTAGGTCACACTACACATACATGTACACATTTATTTATACACACTCATCTGAGTTTTCTTTGATTTTATCTTAATAGTTCTTGGTCTTATTAATTTTCCTTTTATATCCATGGGGAAGTGGAATAAGAATCTTTCCTCCGTAAGCCATGCGTGTTGTAAAAGTCAACTAAAATGCCGGGAACAATGGGCTAGTAACCCCTTTTCCTGTAAAGATTACTAAAAAGAATAATAAGAAGAAAATTGTCAAAGTGGGAAGTCTGAATGTGCGTGGATGTTGTGCAGATGATAAGAAAGAGATGATTGTGGATGTTATGAATGAGAAGAAGCTGGATGTCCTGGCTTTAAGTGAAACAAAGCTGAAGGGGGTGGGAGAGTTTCAGTGGAGAGGAATAAATGGGATTAGGTCAGGGGTTTCAAATAGAGTTAGAGCTAAAGAAGGAGTAGCAATAATGTTGAAGGATAAGCTATGGCAGGAAAAGAGGGACTATAAATGTAGTAATTCAAGGATTATGTGGAGTAAAATAAAGATTGGATGTGAAAAGTGGGTTATAATAAGCGTGTATGCACCTGGAGAAGAGAGAAGTGTAGAGGAGAGAGAGAGATTTTGGGAAATGTTGAGTGAATGCGTGGGGAGTTTTGAATCAAGTGTGAGAGTAATGGTGGTTGGGGATTTCAATGCTAAAGTGGGTAAAAATGTCATGGAGGGAGTAGTAGGTAAATTTGGGGTGCCAGGGGTAAATGTAAATGGGGAGCCTTTAATTGAGCTATGTGTAGAAAGAAATTTTTTAATAAGTAATACATATTTTATGAAAAAGAGGATAAATAAATATACAAGGTATGATGTAGCACGTAATGAAAGTAGTTTATTAGATTATGTATTGGTGGATAAAAGGTTGATGGGTAGGCTCCAGGATGTACATGTTTATAGAGGGGCAACTGATATATCGGATCATTATTTAGTTGTAGCTACAGTTAGAGTAAGAGGTAGATGGGAAAAGAGGAAGGTGGCAACAACAAGTAAGAGGGAGGTGAAAGTGAATAAACTAAGGGAGGAGGAAGTTCGGGTGAGATATAAGCGACTATTGGCAGAAAGGTGGGCTAGTGCAAAGATGAGTAGTGGGGGGGGGGGGTTGAAGAGGGTTGGAATAGTTTTAAAAATGCAGTATTAGAATGTGGGGCAGAAGTTTGTGGTTATAGGAGGGTGGGAGCAGGAGGAAAGAGGAGTGATTGGTGGAATGATGAAGTAAAGGGTGTGATAAAAGAGAAAAAGGTAGCTTATGAGAGGTTTTTACAAAGCAGAAGTGTTATAAGAAGAGCAGAGTATATGGAGAGTAAAAGAAAGGTAAAGAGAGTGGTGAGAGAGTGCAAAAGGAGAGCAGATGATAGAGTGGGAGAGGCACTGTCAAGAAATTTTAATGAAAATAAGAAAAAATTTTGGAGTGAGTTAAACAAGTTAAGAAAGCCTAGGGAAAATATGGATTTGTCAGTTAAAAACAGAGTAGGGGAGTTAGTAGATGGGGAGATGGAGGTATTGGGTAGATGGCGAGAATATTTTGAGGAACTTTTAAATGTTAAGGAAGAAACAGAAGCAGTAATTTCATGCACTGGTCAGGGAGGTATACCATCTTTTAGGAGTGAAGAAGAGCAGAATGTAAGTGTGGGGGAGGTACGTGAGGCATTACGTAAAATGAAAGGGGGTAAAGCAGCTGGAACTGATGGGATCATGACAGAAATGTTAAAAGCAGGGGGGGATATAGTGTTGGAGTGGTTGGTACTTTTGTTTAATAAATGTATGAAAGAGGGGAAGGTACCTAGGGATTGGCAAAGAGCATGTATAGTCCCTTTATATAAAGGGAAAGGGGACAAAAGAGACTGTAAAAATTATAGAGGAATAAGCTTACTGAGTATACCAGGAAAAGTGTACGGTAGGGTTATAATTGAAAGAATTAGAGGTAAGACAGAATGTAGGATTGCGGATGAGCAAGGAGGTTTCAGAGTGGGTAGGGGATGTGTAGATCAAGTGTTTACATTGAAGCATATATGTGAACAGTATTTAGATAAAGGTAGGGAAGTTTTTATTGCATTTATGGATTTAGAAAAGGCATATGATAGAGTGGATAGAGGAGCAATGTGGCAGATGTTGCAAGTATATGGAATAGGTGGTAAGTTATTAAATGCTGTAAAGAGTTTTTATGAGGATAGTGAGGCTCAGGTTAGGGTGTGTAGAAGAGAGGGAGACTACTTCCCGGTAAAAGTAGGTCTTAGACAGGGATGTGTAATGTCACCATGGTTGTTTAATATATTTATAGATGGGGTTGTAAAGGAAGTAAATGCTAGGGTGTTCGGGAGAGGGGTGGGATTAAATTTTGGTGAATCAAATTCAAAATGGGAATTGACACAGTTACTTTTTGCTGATGATACTGTGCTTATGGGAGATTCTAAAGAAAAATTGCAAAGGTTAGTGGATGAGTTTGGGAATGTGTGTAAAGGTAGAAAGTTGAAAGTGAACATAGAAAAGAGTAAGGTGATGAGGGTGTCAAATGATTTAGATAAAGAAAAATTGGATATCAAATTGGGGAGGAGGAGTATGGAAGAAGTGAATGTTTTCAGATACTTGGGAGTTGACGTGTCGGCGGATGGATTTATGAAGGATGAGGTTAATCATAGAATTGATGAGGGAAAAAAGGTGAGTGGTGCGTTGAGGTATATGTGGAGTCAAAAAACGTTATCTATGGAGGCAAAGAAGGGAATGTATGAAAGTATAGAAGTACCAACACTCTTATATGGGTGTGAAGCTTGGGTGGTAAATGCAGCAGCGAGGAGACGGTTGGAGGCAGTGGAGATGTCCTGTTTAAGGGCAATGTGTGGTGTAAATATTATGCAGAAAATTCGGAGTGTGGAAATTAGGAGAAGGTGTGGAGTTAATAAAAGTATTAGTCAGAGGGCAGAAGAGGGGTTGTTGAGGTGGTTTGGTCATTTAGAGAGAATGGATCAAAGTAGAATGACATGGAAAGCATATAAATCTATAGGGGAAGGAAGGCGGGGTAGGGGTCGTCCTCGAAAGGGTTGGAGAGAGGGGGTAAAGGAGGTTTTGTGGGCAAGGGGCTTGGACTTCCAGCAAGCGTGCGTGAGCGTGTTAGATAGGAGTGAATGGAGACGAATGGTACTTGGGACCTGACGATCTGTTGGAGTGTGAGCAGGGTAATATTTAGTGAAGGGATTCAGGGAAACCGGTTATTTTCATATAGTCGGACTTGAGTCCTGGAAATGGGAAGTACAATGCCTGCACTTTAAAGGAGGGGTTTGGGATATTGGCAGTGTGGAGGGATATGTTGTGTATCTTTATATGTGTATGCTTCTAGACTGTTGTATTCTGAGCACCTCTGCAAAAACAGTGATAATGTGCGAGTGTGGTGAAAGTGTTGAATGATGATGAAAGTATTTTCTTTTTGGGGATTTTCTTTCTTTTTTGGGTCACCCTGCCTCGGTGGGAGACGGCCGACTTGTTGAAAATATATATATATATATATATATATATATATATATATATATATATATATATATATATATATATATATATATCTATAAATATATACTAGGTAGTAGGTTGGTAAACAGCAACCACCCAGGGAAGTACTACCGTCCTGCCGAGTGAGTGTACAACGAAAACCTGTAATTGTTTTACATGATGGTAGGATTACTTGACTCACGAAATCGTAATGACACGATTGCAAACAAACCATGCCCCGGCCGGGATTGAACCCGCGGTCAGAGAGTCTCAAAACTCCAGCCCGTCGCTAGCTGGTCTAGTGGCTAACGCGACGGGCTGATGTTTTGAGACTCTCTGACCGTGGGTTCAATCCCGGCCGGGGTATGGTTTGGTTTTTTTATGGTAGGATTGCTGTTGTCTTTTGTCTGTCTCATAAACATGCAAGATTTCAGGTATGTCTTGTTACTTCTACTTACACTTAGGTCACACTACACATACATGTACAAGCATATATATGCACACCCCTCTAGGTATTCTTCTGTTTTCTTTCTAGTTCTTGTTCTGGTTTATTTCCTCTTATCTCCATGGGAAAGTGGAACAGAATTCTTCCTCCGTTAGCCATGCCTGTTGTAAGAGGCGACTAAAAGGCCAGGCTAGTAACCCCTTCTTCCGTATAAATTACTAAATTTAAGAGAAACTTTCGTTTTTCTTTTTGGGCCACCCTGCCTTGGTGGGATACGGCCGGTGTGTTGAAAGAATATATATATATATATATATATATATATATATATATATATATATATATACAAGGAATTCGCGAGAGCAGGCGAAATATACACAAACACTGATCTCTGGCTGAAGGAGACTCGAACCTGCGAACCTTGGAACAAGGTACGTAGTGCTATACCAAACTCACCACACTGGACCACTGTTCCAGTTTGGTGAGTTTGGTATAGCGTACCTTGTTCCAAGGTTCGTAGGTTCGAGTCTCCTTCAGCCAGAGATCAGTGTTTATACATACATATATATACATACATAAATGTATGCATTTTAGCATATATATATTTAAAAAGTGCCGCCACGTATTTAGTAGATCGTTTTCTCAAAACTATTTTTATAGATAAGTTCTACAGAATAATAGAATATTCCTGGTTTCACTGTCTGTTGGTCCAGCATTATCTAAGCTCTTATATTCATGAAACATATTTTTTAACATTCAATTGGGGCCCATTGTAACTATTTCTCATATCAGCTAGAAAAAAAGATTCCAAATTCTTTCATTAAATGAAAAAAAGAAACATTAAAAATAGCTGAAGAAAAATTTATGTAATATATTTCTGTGCACTTCCTAGTTTTATGACAATTTTTATGTCCAAATTATTATCCATTTTTTATCTCTTGTTCGTTCTCTGTCTAGGCTTAATTTTTTTTTTTTGCTTGAGGTCGTAAATTTGTTTTGTGATTATGTTGTGTCTGAGTGTGTGTATGTACTTATATAGTGGTGGTTGCTGGGGTCGTTGCTTAGGTCCTGGTCTGGACTGGTCATGACCGTGTCCACTGCCTCATAAATTTTTCTGTCTTATCATGGCTTTGTAAAAGTCTTGTATGATGTCAGACTTCATTCTGTTCATCAAAGTCATTCCACTTCCAGACATTCATATGGCTGAAGAAATATTTCCTAACATCTTTGTGACTTAATGGCATCTCTGATGTATCAGCAACGTAGACTTGTTCAGTCATATACAGAGGCAGCAGGTTTGGTAGTGAAATGAAGATAATGCAATCAGTCTATCAGCCTGAGAGAAATAGTATTTGAGGTTGTCAGTCCCTCAGCCTCCAAGATTGATGGACTGATCAAACCATCTTTATTTCACGTTTCAACAATAAAGATTCCCTACTGTTGCACATGTGTCATAATCATCAATCTGTCGGTATTTTGTACCATTCTCAACTTAATTGCATCTTTAATATTTATCCGAGCTCCGGGAAGCCACTCCCCGCCTCTCCAACAATCATTTCTTCGCCATCTCATTAATTTTCTTAACAGGTATCCTGAGAGGGAGACCTTTAAGTAGTTGTTTGATTTTTTCCCCTTTTTCTTCCTCCAACTTTTCGATTTCTTTCGCTCATAGAGTAAAAATCTTCCATCCTGTCTGCTTCAACTTTTCAAGGCGAGTGTATGGTAATTAGGACTAAACTAGCAACAACTGACATGTGCACTATGACGAGAGCGTAGGTGCAGACTTGACCAAATTATGGTTACCATTGTGTGAAATTTTGATTCCCGTTTAACTATCATGATTAAAATGTATGCGTCTTCCTTTTTCTGAATGGCTTCAGTATTCAATGGCTGATGTGTGTGTATATGTATATGAATATATATATATATATATATATATATATATATATATATATATATATATATATATATATATATATATATATATTTATATATATATATATACATACATAAATATATATATATATATATATATATATATATATATATATATATATATATATATATTATATATATATATATATATATATATATATATATATATATATATACATACATATATATATATATATATATATATATATATATATATATATATATAAATATATATATATATATAAATATACACACACACACACATATATATATATATATATATATATATATATATATATATATATATATATATATATATATATATATATATAAGTAGTGCTGAAGGTGGCTCAGTGGCTCCTTCTACAGAGCGGTCTCTTCCTGAGTGGCTCCTCCTGAAAAGGGCTGCAGCTGAGTGGCTCCTTTTCCTGAGGGGCTCCCTTTCCTGAGCAAACTCCTTTTCACACCTATATGCTAATGACCTTGACCTCGCCCTCAAACCCCACCCACGACCCCCACCCACGACCCCCACCCACGAGACCACCTCGCCCTCGAGACCACCCCACCCACGACTACCCCCACGCCCCCCCCACCCGCGACCCCCACCCGTCCCCGCCCTCGCGCCCGCCCGCCGCGCCCTCGCGCCCACCCGCGCCTTCTGCTGCGCCTTCTGCAGCGTCGTCCGGATCGCCCCCGCGCCCCGAATTTTTTTCCGATTTTTTTTTTAATTTCATTTTCTTATGATCTCCTCGGATCAAATTTCTGAGGTTCCCCCTCCCACTTTCACCCCCATCCGAATTTTTTTTTTGAATTTCATTTTCTTATGATCTCCTCGGATCAAGTTTTTTGGATTCCCCCCTCTGGGGGTAAGCATTCAAAATGGACTCCCACCTACACCCCTAAATATTCCTCCTCCATCTCCTTGGATCAGGGTTTTCTCGATAATACAAAGACTCCATCTCCTTGGATCAAGTTTTCTCGATAATACCAAGACTCCATCTCCTTGGATCAAGTTTTTGGATTCTCCCCTCTGGGGTAAGCATTCAAATGAACTCCTCCTATGGGGCATGGTACTTTCTCTTACTACAGGTCTAAACAAGTGTGACGTCACCCCACCTGTGTTTACTCGGCGGTCAGTGACGTCACGTGATGACCTCACACATACAGGCTTAGTCTTGTCGACTCTCCCCTATGTCAGTGACGTCACGTGATGACCGCACACACACAGGCTGAATCTTGTCGAGCAGACATTAACTTAAAATGCAGGATAACACTATTTATTATACAACCAATGCATTTCATATACAACATAGGGAAAACATTTTCACTCTTAACCCAGGATAACCCAAATAATTCCACATTTTTTCGTTAATACCCACAACAATCCACAATTTCTTTACAAAATACAACACAAGTCTAGACATTTTTCTCGTTTTAACTATTTCATCTCAGATCACTCCCCACGAAGTAACCTTCTCTCTCTCCTTCTCCCCACTCTCCCAAACCCTCACACTCCCACCAACACCTCACAATTTTCACTCATATCCCACATTTTTTCTCGTTTTAACTGTTTCATCTCAGGTCACTCCCCACGAAGTAACCTTCTCTCTCTCCTTCTCTCCACCCTCCCAAACCCTCACACTCCCACCAACACCTCACAATTTTCACTCATAACCCACAATTTTTCTCGTTTTAACTATTTCATCAGAAAAAGTCACCACAACACTTACAACTTATAACCACTTTTCGATAAATTCACTAGTCACAATTTTACATATTACGAAGTTAATACGCACACACACCTCACTTTACTTTGAACACCTTCAAAACACTCTCATAAATCATTTGAATACTCACAAAAATACCTTTGAACATTTCCAAACAACACTGAAACACTTCCAAAATATCATTTTGACTACTCCCAAATACACCACTGAATACTACTAAAACACCACTGAATACAGTCAAAACACCACCAAAATCACCATAAACTAAGATCACACAAATCCCCTCAAATCACTATAACCAAGACGATTACCAATTTCTATGAGTACACTCACCTCCAACTAAGATATAACATGAGTGCAAAAAACATGAACACAATCCAAACACACACGAACACTTATAACAGAATCACTTCTTTATCGGTATCTCTAGTTCGTCAACAACACCCACATCCCTCAACACCCACATCCCACAACCCACAATTTTTTCTCGTTTTAACTAATTTTATCAGAAAAAGACACAACAACAACCCACAACTTATAAACACTTTTCAGCATCTCTAGTTCGATATCACCCACATCCCACAACACCCACATCCCACAACACCCACATCCCACAACACCCACAACCCACATCACCCACAACCCACAATTTTTTCTCGTTTTAACTAATTTTATCAGAAAAAGGCACAACAACAACCCACAACTTATAAACACTTTTCAGCATCTCTAGTTCGACAACAACACCCACAACCCACAACACTCACAACCCACAACACCCACAACAACAACCCGCTTATAACAACTTTTTTGATATCTCTAGTTCGACAACAATACCCACAACCCACAACACCCACAACCCACAATTTTTTCTCGTTTTAACTAATTTCATCAGAAAAAGTCACAACAACAACCCACTTATAACATCTTTTCGGTATCTCTAGTTCGACAACAATACCCACATCCCCCAACACCCACAAACCACAACACCCACAACCCACAACACCCACAACCCATAACAATAACCCACTTATAACATCTTTTCGGTATCTCTAGTTCGACAACAACACCCACATCCCACAACACCCACAACCCACAACACTCACAACCCACAACACCCACAACAACAACCCACTTATAACAACTTTTTTGATATCTCTAGTTCGACAACAATACCCACAACACCCACAACCCACAATTTTTTCTCGTTTTAACTAATTTCATTAGAAAAAGTCACAACAACAACCCACTTATAACATCTTTTCGGTATCTCTAGTTCGACAACAACACCCACATCCCACAACACCCACAACCCACAACACCCACAACAACAACCCACAACTTATAACCACTTTTCAGCATCTCTAGTTCGACAACATCACCCTCAACACCCACAACACCCACAACCCACAACACCCACAACCCTCATCACCCACACCCCACAACACCCACAACCCACATCACCCCACAACACAAACAACAACAACCCACAACTTACAACATCTTTTCTGTATCTCTAGTTCGACAACAATATCCACATCCCACAACACCCACATCCCACAACACCCACAACCCACAACCCACATCACCCACAACAACCCACTTATAACATCATTTCGGTATCTCTAGTTCGACAACACCCACAACCTACAACACCCACAACCTACAACACCCTACAACCCACAATTTTTTCTCGTTTTAACTAATTTCATCAGAAAAAGTCACAACAACAACCCACTTATAACATCTTTTTCGATATC
>NC_091317.1:39450331-39522831 GCF_038502225.1 Cherax quadricarinatus
CAATAGAAGAAATAAAGAGGAACAAGAGCTATTTAGAAAAAGGAGAAAAACCTAGATGTATGTATATATATATGCATGTGTGTGTTTGTGAAGTGTGACCAAAAGTGTAAGTAGGAGTAGCAAGATATCCCTGTTATCTAGCGTGTTTATGAGACAGAAAAAGAAACCAGCAATCCTACCATCATGCAAAACAGTTACAGGTTTCTGTTTCACAGTCATCTGGCAGGACGGTAGTACTTCCCTGGGTGGTTGCTGTCTACAACCTACTAATTGTATATATATATATATATATATATATATATATAATATATATATATATATATATATATATATATATATATATATATATATATATATATATATATATATATATATATATATATATATATATATATATATAATGTATAGAGAACCTTCACGGCGCGCATAACGGAGGTAAAACACCTCAATTACTGGGAGCGCTTGAGGTTCCTAAACCTGTATTCCCTGGAACGCAGGCGGGAGAGATACATGATTATATACACCTGGAAAATCCTAGAGGGACTAGTACCGAACTTGCACACGAAAATCACTCACTACGAAAGCAAAAGACTTGGCAGACGATGCAACATCCCCCTAATGAAAAGCAGGGGTGTAACTAGCACGTTAAGAGACCATACAATAAGTGTCAGGGGCCCGAGACTTTTCAACTGCCTCCCAACATACATAAGGGGGATTACCAACAGACCCCTGGCAGTCTTCAAGCTGGCACTGGACAAGCACCTAAAGTCGGTTCCTGACCAGCCGGGGCTGTGGCTCTTACGTTGGTTTGCGTGCAGCCAGCAGTAACAGCCTGGTTGATCAGGCTCTGATCCACCAAGAGGCCTGGTTACAGACCGGGCCGCGGGGGCGTTGACCCCCGGAACTCTCTCCAGGTAAACTCCAGGTAATATGTATATATATATATATATATATATATATATATATATATATATATATATATATATATATATATATATATATATATATATGTCGTGACGAATATGTAAAACTGGCCAATTAGCAAGAACTCATTTAAAATTAAGTCCTTTCTGAAATTTTCTTTTATACGTTTAAAGATATATTTTTTTCATTAATGTTTATGTAAAAATTTATAATTTTGGACCAAAAGAATCTTAGAAAACTTACCTAACCTTATTATAACAAGAATAATTTATTTTAGCCTTGCCCAACTAAATATATTTTAGATTTGTTTACAATAATTTAATACTAAACAAACACAGTGAAATATATTTTTTTCGTTAGGTTCAGAATGATTTTGGCGAAATTATTGCATACGCAAATTTTCGCTTGTCTTATATGGCAAGACGAGTGTTGCTATTTAAGCCAAGATCGCAAGTTCTGCCTATTCGGCACGACATATATATATATATATATATATATATATATATATATATATATATATATATATATATATGTATGTATGTATGTATATATATGAAATGCATGATAAAGTTCAAACATATTGTGTATCTTATTCATTTTACATTCGTTTAATAAGATAATATATGAGAGGAGAGAGCCCCTGCGGGTCGCTAGCGCCCCGGGAGCCTCAACTTCCGCGCCGGTAAATGTATAATTAATCCACTTTTTTCACGGTGATGAAGAACTGTAAATATAAGAATAAAGAATATATCACAATTCTCAAATTAAAGCGGCTCACACTTAGTGGCTTCATCAGTCCAGTAATGGTTAAAGATGAGAAGGAATTTGAAGTAATCAGTCCCTCAGCGTAACCTAACCCACGATAACAGATGTTACTATCTACATTAAATTATAATTACGATGAAACTCACATACTAACTTCAGAAAATATTGTACTGGCTATATTACAAAAAACTTCAAATAAAAGCACTTTTTTTAATGATAATGCTACACTCTCTAGAATAATGTATGGACAACCGGAACCTGTTAGTAAATGTTATCACACACTGTGCAACAATCTATTATCAAACACTGTGCAACAATCTATTATCAAACACTGTGCAACAATCTATTGTTAAACACTGTGCAACAATCTATTATCAAACACTGTGCAACAATCTATTATCAAACACTGTGCAACAATCTATTGTTAAACACTGTGCAACAATCTATTATCAAACACTGTGCAACAATCTATTGTTAAACACTGTGCAACAATCTATTATCAAACACTGTGCAACAATCTATTATCAAACACTGTGCAACAATCTATTATCAAATACTGTGCAACAATCTATTGTCAAACACTCTGCAGCAATCTATTATCAAACACTGTGCAACAATCTATTATCAAACACTGAGCAACAATCTATTATCAAACACTGTGCAACAATCTATTATCAAACACTGTGCAACAATCTATTATCAAACACTGTGCAACAATCTATTATCAAGCACTGTGCAACAATCTATTATCAAACACTGTTCAATAATCTATTATCAAACACTGTGCAACAATTTATTATCAAACACTGTGCAACAATCTATTATCAAACACTGTGCAACAATCTATTATCAAACACTGTGCAACAATCTATTATCAAACACTATGCAACAATCTATTATCAAACACTGTGCAACAATATATTATCAAATACTGTGCAACAATCTATTGTCAAACACTGTGCAGCAATCTATTATCAAACACTGTGCAACAATCTATTATCAAACACTGTGCAACAATCTATTATCAAATACTGTGCAACAATCTATTGTCAAACACTCTGCAGCAATCTATTATCAAACACTGTGCAACAATCTATTATCAAACACTGAGCGACAATCTATTATCAAACACTGTGCAACAATCTATTATCAAACACTGTGCAACAATCTATTATCAAACACTGTGCAACAATCTATTATCAAACACTGTGCAACAATCTATTATCAAACACTGTGCAACAATCTATTATCAAACACTGTGCAACAATCTATTATCAAACACTGTGCAACAATATATTATCAAATACTGTGCAACAATCTATTGTCAAACACTGTGCAGCAATCTATTATCAAACACTGTGCAACAATCTATTATCAAACACTGTGCAACAATCTATTATCAAATACTGTGCAACAATCTATTGTCAAACACTCTGCAGCAATCTATTATCAAACACTGTGCAACAATCTATTATCAAACACTGAGCGACAATCTATTATCAAACACTGTGCAACAATCTATTATCAAACACTGTGCAACAATCTATTATCAAACACTGTGCAACAATCTATTATCAAACACTGTGCAACAATCTTTTATCAAACACTGTTCAACAATCTATTATCAAACACTGTGCAACAATCTATTATCAAACACTGTGCAACAATCTATTATCAAACACTGTGCAACAATCTATTATCAAACACTGTGCAACAATCTATTATCAAACACTGTGCAACAATCTATTATCAAACACTGTGCAACAATCTATTATCAAACACTGTGCAACAATATATTATCAAATACTGTGCAACAATCTATTGTCAAACACTGTGCAGCAATCTATTATCAAACACTGTGCAACAATCTATTATCAAACACTGTGCAACAATCTATTATCAAACACTGTGCAACAATCTATTATCAAACACTGTGCAACAATCTATTATCAAACACTGTGCAACAATCTATTATCAAACACTTTGCAACAATCTATTATCAAACACTGTGCAACAATCTATTATCAAACACTGTGCAACAATCTATTATCAAACACTGTGCAACAATCTATTATCAAACACTGTTCAACAATCTATTATCAAACACTGTGCAACAATCTATTATCAAACACTGTTCAACAATCTATTATCAAACACTGTGCAACAATCTATTATCAAACACTGTGCAACAATCTATTATCAAACACTGTGCAACAATCTATTATCAAACACTGTGCAACAATCTATTATCAAACACTGTGCAACAATCTATTATCAAACACTGTGCAACAATCTATTATCAAACACTGTGCAACAATCTATTATCAAACACTGTGCAACAATCTATTATCAAACACTGTGCAACAATCTATTATCAAACACTGTGCAACAATCTATTATCAAATACTGTGCAACAATCTATTATCAAACACTGTGCAACAATCTATTATCAAACACTGTGCAACAATCTATTATCAAACACTGTGCAACAATCTATTATCAAACACTGTGCAACAATCTATTATCAAACACTGTGCAACAATCTATTATCAAACACTGTGCAACAATATATTATCAAATACTGTGCAACAATCTATTGTCAAACACTGTGCAGCAATCTATTATCAAACACTGTGCAACAATCTATTATCAAACACTGTGCAACAATCTAATATCAAACACTGTGCAACAATCTATTATCAAACACTGTGCAACAATCTATTATCAAACACTGTGCAACAATCTATTATCAAACACTTTGCAACAATCTATTATCAAACACTGTGCAACAATCTATTATCAAACACTGTGCAACAATCTATTATCAAACACTGTGCAACAATCTATTATCAAACACTGTTCAACAATCTATTATCAAACACTGTGCAACAATCTATTATCAAACACTGTTCAACAATCTATTATCAAACACTGTGCAACAATCTATTATCAAACACTGTGCAACAATCTATTATCAAACACTGTGCAACAATCTATTATCAAACACTGTGCAACAATCTATTATCAAACACTGTGCAACAATCTATTATCAAACACTGTGCAACAATCTATTATCAAACACTGTGCAACAATCTATTATCAAACACTGTGCAACAATCTATTATCAAACACTGTGCAACAATCTATTATCAAACACTGTGCAACAATCTATTATCAAATACTGTGCAACAATCTATTATCAAACACTGTGCAACAATCTATTATCAAACACTGTGCAACAATCTATTATCAAACACTTTGCAACAATCTATTATCAAACACTGTGCAACAATCTATTATCAAACACTGTGCAACAATCTATTATCAAACACTGTGCAACAATCTATTATCAAACACTGTTCAACAATCTATTATCAAACACTGTGCAACAATCTATTATCAAACACTGTTTAACAATCTATTATCAAACACTGTGCAACAATCTATTATCAAACACTGTGCAACAATCTATTATCAAACACTGTGCAACAATCTATTATCAAACACTGTGCAACAATCTATTATCAAACACTGTGCAACAATCTATTATCAAATACTGTGCAACAATCTATTATCAAACACTGTGCAACAATCTATTATCAAACACTGTGCAACAATCTATTATCAAACACTTTGCAACAATCTATTATCAAACACTGTGCAACAATCTATTATCAAACACTGTGCAACAATCTATTATCAAACACTGTGCAACAATCTATTATCACTGTTCAACAATCTATTATCAAACACTGTGCAACAATCTATTATCAAACACTGTTCAACAATCTATTATCAAACACTGTGCAACAATCTATTATCAAACACTGTGCAACAATCTATTATCAAACACTGTTCAACAATCTATTATCAAACACTGTGCAACAATCTATTATCAAACACTGTGCAACAATCTATTATCAAACACTGTGCAACAATCTATTATCAAACACTGTTCAACAATCTATTTTCAAACACTGTTCAACAATCTATTATCAAACACTGTGCAACAATCTATTATCAAACACTGTGCAACAATCTCTTATCAAACACTGTGCAACAATCTATTATCAAACACTGTGCAACAATCTATTATCAAACACTGTGCAACAATCTATTACCAAACACTGTTCAGCAATCTATTTTCAAACACTGTTCAACAATCTATTATCAAACACTGTGCAACAATCTATTATCAAACACTGTGCAACAATCTATTATCAAACACTGTGCAACAATCTATTATCAAACAATGTGCAACAATCTATTATCAAACACTGTGCAACAATCTATTATCAAACACTGTGCAACAGTCTATTATCAAACACTGTGCAACAATCTATTATCAAACACTGTGCAACAATCTATTATCAAACACTGTGCAACAATCTATTATCAAACACTGTGCGACAATCTATTATCAAACACTGTGCAACAATCTATTATCAAACACTGTGCAACATTCTATTATCAAACACTGTGCAACAATCTATTATCAAACACTGTGCAACAATCTATTATCAACACTGTGCAACAATCTATTATAAAACACTGTGCAACAATCTATTATCAAACACTGTGCAAGAATCTATTATCAAACACTGTGCAACAATCTATTATCAAACACTGTGCAACAATCTATTATCAAACACTGTGCAACAATCTATTATCAACACTGTGCAACAATCTATTATCAAACACTGTGCAACAATCTATTATCAAACACTGTGCAACAATCTATTATCAAACACTGTGCAACAATCTATTATCAAACACTGTGCAACAATCTATTATCAAACACTGTGCAACAATATATTATCAAATACTGTGCAACAATCTCTTGTCAAACACTCTGCAGCAATCTATTATCAAACACTGTGCAACAATCTATTATCAAATACTGAGCGACAATCTATTATCAAACACTGTGCAACAATCTACTATCAAACACTGTGCAACAATCTATTATCAAACACTGTGCAACAATCTATTATCAAACACTGTGCAACAATCTATTATCAAACACTGTTCAACAATCTATTATCAAACACTGTGCAACAATCTATTATCAAACACTGTGCAACAATCTATTATCAAACACTGTGCAACAATCTATTATCAAACACTGTGCAACAATCTATTATCAAACACTGTGCAACAATCTATTATCAAACACTGTGCAACAATCTATTATCAAACACTGTGCAACAATATATTATCAAATACTGTGCAACAATCCATTGTCAAACACTGTGCAGCAATCTATTATCAAACACTGTGCAACAATCTATTATCAAACACTGTGCAACAATCTATTATCAAACACTGTGCAACAATCTATTATCAAACACTGTGCAACAATCTATTATCAAACACTGTGCAACAATCTATTATCAAACACTTTGCAACAATCTATTATCAAACACTGTGCAACAATCTATTATCAAACACTGTGCAACAATCTATTATCAAACACTGTGCAACAATCTATTATCAAACACTGTTCAACAATCTATTATCAAACACTGTGCAACAATCTATTATCAAACACTGTTCAACAATCTATTATCAAACACTGTGCAACAATCTATTATCAAACACTGTGCAACAATCTATTATCAAACACTGTGCAACAATCTATTATCAAACACTGTGCAACAATCTATTATCAAACACTGTGCAACAATCTATTATCAAACACTGTGCAACAATCTATTATCAAACACTGTGCAACAATCTATTATCAAACACTGTGCAACAATCTATTATCAAACACTGTGCAACAATCTGTTATCAAACACTGTGCAACAATCTATTATCAAATACTGTGCAACAATCTATTATCAAACACTGTGCAACAATCTATTATCAAACACTGTGCAACAATCTATTATCAAACACTTTGCAACAATCTATTATCAAACACTGTGCAACAATCTATTATCAAACACTGTGCAACAATCTATTATCAAACACTGTGCAACAATCTATTATCAAACACTGTTCAACAATCTATTATCAAACACTGTGCAACAATCTATTATCAAACACTGTTCAACAATCTATTATCAAACACTGTGCAACAATCTATTATCAAACACTGTGCAACAATCTATTATCAAACACTGTTCAGCAATCTATTATCAAACACTGTGCAACAATCTATTATCAAACACTGTGCAACAATCTATTATCAAACACTGTGCAACAATCTATTATCAAACACTGTGCAACAATCTATTATCAAACACTGTTCAACAATCTATTTTCAAACACTGTTCAACAATCAATTATCAAACACTGTGCAACAATCTATTATCAAACACTGTGCAACAATCTATTATCAAACACTGTGCAACAATCTATTATCAAACACTGTGCAACAATCTATTATCAAACACTGTGCAACAATCTATTATCAAACACTGTTCAACAATCTATTTTCAAACACTGTTCAACAATCTATTATCAAACACTGTGCAACAATCTATTATCAAACACTGTGCAACAATCTATTATCAAACACTGTGCAACAATCTATTATCAAACAATGTGCAACAATCTATTATCAAACACTGTGCAACAATCTATTATCAAACACTGTGCAACAGTCTATTATCAAACACTGTGCAACAATCTATTATCAAACACTGTGCAACAATCTATTATCAAACACTGTACAACAATCTATTATCAAACACTGTGCGACAATCTATTATCAAACACTGTGCAACAATCTATTATCAAACACTCTGCAACAATCTATTATCAAACACTGTTCAACAATCTATT
This sequence comes from Cherax quadricarinatus, assembly GCF_038502225.1. NCBI lineage: Eukaryota > Metazoa > Arthropoda > Malacostraca > Decapoda > Parastacidae > Cherax > Cherax quadricarinatus. Next base: position 39,458,813 of record NC_091317.1, read on the forward strand.
TTCAAACACTGTTCAACAATCTATTATCAAACACTGTGCAACAATCTATTATCAAACACTGTGCAACAATCTATTATCAAACACTGTGCAACAATCTATTATCAAACACTGTGCAACAATCTATTTTCAAACACTGTGCAACAATCTATTATCAAACACTGTGCAACAATCTATTATCAAACACTGCAACAATCTATTATCAAACACTGTGCAACAATCTATTATCAAACACTGTGCAACAATCTATTATCAAACACTTTGCAACAATCTATTATCAAACACTGTGCAACAATCTATTATCAAACACTGTGCAACAATCTATTATCAAACAATGTGCAACGATCTATTATCAAATACTGTGCAACAATCTATTATCAAACACTGTGCAACAATCTATTATCAAACACTGTGCAACAATCTATTATCAAACACTGTGCAACAATCGATTATCAAACACTGTGCAGCAATCTATTATCAAACACTGTGCAACAATCTATTATCAAACACTGTGCAACAATCTATTATCAAACACTGTGCAACAATCTATTATCAAACACTGTGCAACAATATATTATCAAACACTGTGCAACAATCTATTATCAAACACTGTGCAACAATATATTATCAAACACTGTGCAACAATCTATTATCAAACACTGTGGAACAATCTATTATCAAACACTGTGCAACAATCTATTATCAAACACTGTGCAACAATCTATTATCAAACACTGTGCAACAATCTATTATCAAACACTGTGCAACAATATATTATCAAACACTGTGGAACAATCTATTATCAAACACTGTGCAACAATCTATTATCAAACACTGTGCAACAATCTATTATCAAACACTGTGCAAGAATCTATTATCAAACACTGTGCAACAATCTATTATCAAACACTGTGCAACAATCTATTATCAAACACTGTGCAACAATCTATTATCAAACACTGTGCAACAATCTATTATCAAACACTGTGCAACAATCTATTATCAAACACTGTGCAACAATCTATTATCAAACACTGTGCAACAATCTATTATCAAACACTGTGCAACAATCTATTGTCAAACACTGTGCAACAATCTATTATCAAACACTGTGCAACAATCTATTATCAAACACTGTGCAACAGTCTATTATCAAACACTGTGCAACAATCTTTTATCAAACACTGTGCAACAATCTATTATCAAACACTTTGCAACAATCTATTATCAAACACTGTGCAACAATCTATTATCAAACGCTGTGCAACAATCTATTATCAAACACTGTGCAACAATCTATTATCAAACACTGTGCAACAATCTATTATCAAACACTGTGCAACAATCTATTATCAAACACTGTGCAACAATCTATTATCAAACACTGTGCAACAATCTATTATCAAACACTGTGCAACAATCTATTATCAAACACTGTGCAACAATCTATTATCAAACACTGTGCAACAATCTATTATCAAACACTGTGCAACAATCTATTATCAAACACTGTGCAACAATCTATTATCAAACACTGTGCAACAATCTATTATCAAACACTGTGCAACAATCTATTATCAAACACTGTGCAACAATCTTTTATCAAACACTGTGCAACAATCTATTATCAAACACTTTGCAACAATCTATTATCAAACACTGTGCAACAATCTATTATCAAACACTGTGCAACAATCTATTATCAAACACTGTGCAACAATCTATTATCAAACACTGTGCAACAATCTATTATCAAACACTGTGCAACAATCTATTATCAAACACTGTGCAACAATCTATTATCAAACACTGTGCAACAATCTATTATCAAACACTGTGCAACAATCTATTATCAAACACTGTGCAACAATCTATTATCAAACACTGTGCAACAATCTATTATCAAACACTGTGCAACAATCTATTATCAAACACTGTGCAACAATCTATTATCAAACACTGTGCAACAATCTATTATCAAACACTGTGCAACAATCTATTATCAAACACTGTGCAACAATCGAAAATACGCGTTGAATTAGTATTAAATTGAAGTTGAATTATTGTTATTTTTTTGCATTTTCTAGTTAGTACTCGCAGTCCAGGTGACTGTGTTGCTCGTGCCTTGAGGGAGCTCTCTTGTGAAGCTCTCTTGTGAAGCTCTCTTGTGAAGCTCTCTTGTGAAGCTCTCTTGTGAAGCTCTCTTGTGAAGCTCTCTTGTGAAGCTCTTTTGTGAAGCTCTTTTGTGAAGCTCTCTTGTGAAGCTCTCTTGTGAAGCTCTCTTGTGAAGCTCTCTTGTGAAGCTCTCTTGTGAAGCTCTCTTGTGAAGCTCTCTTGTGAAGCTCTCTTGTGAAGCTCTCTTGTGAAGCTCTCTTGTGAAGCTCTCTTGTGAAGCTCTCTTGTGAAACTCTCTTGTGAAGCTCTCTTGTAAAGCTCTCTTGTGAAGCTCTTTTGTGAAGCTCTCTTGTGAAGCTCTCTTGTGAAGCTCTCTTGTGAAGCTCTCTTGTGAAGCTCTCTTGTGAAGCTCTCTTGTGAATCTCTCTTGTGAAGCTCTCCTGTAAAGCTCTCTTGTGAAGCTCTCTTGTGAAGCTCTCTTGTGAAGTACTCTTGTGAAGCTCTCTTGTGAAGCTCTCTTGTGAAGCTCTCTTGTGAAGCTCTCTTGTGAAGCTCTCTTGTGAAGCTCTCTTGTGAAGCTCTCTTGTGAAGCTTTCTAATAAAGCTCTCTTGTGAAGCTTTCTAATAAAGCTCTCTTTGAAGCTCTCTTGTGAAGCTCTCTTGTGACACTCACTTGTGAAGCTCTCTTGTGAAGCTCTTTTGTGAAGCTCTTTTGTGAAGCTCTCTTGTGAAGCTCTCTCGTGACACTCACTTGTGAAGCTCTCTTGTGAAGCTCTCTTGTGAAGCTCTCTTGTGAAGCTTTCTAATAAAGCTCTCTTGTGAAGCTCTCTTGTGAAGCTCTCTTGTGACACTCACTTGTGAAGCTCTCTTGTGAAGCTCTCTTGTGAAGCTCTTTTGTGAAGCTCTCTTGTGAAGCTCTCTCGTGACACTCACTTGTGAAGCTCTCTTGTGAAGCTCTCTTGTGAAGCTCTCTCGTGACACTCACTTGTGAAGCTCTCTTGTGAAGCTCTCTTGTGAAGCTCTCTTGTGAAGCTCTCTTGTGAAGCTCTCTTGTAAATCTCTCTTGTGAAACTCTCTTGTGAAGCTCTCCTGTGAAGCTCTCTTGTGAAGCTCTCTTGTGAAGCTCTCTTGTAGAGCTCTGTTGTTAAGTTATTACGGAGCACTGTTGTAAAGCTGTGTAGTGTAGCTATGTTGTGAAGCTCTATTGTGAAGCTTATCTTTGAAGCACTGCTGTAAAGCTCTCCTGTAAATCTATGTTGTGAAACCTTGTTGGGAAGTTTTGTAGTAAAGCTTTGCTGGTAAGCTCTGTTTTGAAGCTCTCTCGTGAAGCTTTCTTGTCAAAGCTCTGTTGTGAATCTCTCTTGTGATCCTCTCTTGTGAAAGCATTGTTGTGATGCTGTCTCGTGAAGCTTTTATGTGAAGCTCACGTGTGAACGTCTCTTGTGAATTTTTTTTGTGAAGCTCTATTGTGAAGCTCTCTTGTGAAAGCCTTATTGTGAATCTCTCCTGTAAATATCGCTTGTGAAGCTCGCTTGTGAAGCTCTCTTGTGAAGCTCTCTGGTGGAAACACAATTTTTAAGCTCTAGCAAAACCCCTGTTGTAAAGCTCTCCTGTGAAACCCTCTTGTGAAGCTTTCATGAAGACCTGTAAAGCTATCTTTCGAAGACGTGTGAAGCTCTCTTGCTCACCTCTTATATGAACCTCTCTTGCAGAGGTCACATCAGGTCAAAGTTCTTCCATGATACTTGGTCAGGTTCATTTAACAATGTGATCTGAGCGCTTGTAATTGGTATAATTACACTGATAACAGTTTGCTTGATCCACTTGATTCACAAGCATGATCTCCGACGCTATAAAGTAATGAAAGCAAACTTGTATTTCAGTACACTGATCAGTGAGTCTACAGAAGTGTTGTAGACAAGATTGGGCCCCACGTACCAACCATGTTTACCTTCGCTCATTTCTGGGAAAAATTCCAGTGTTGATCACGCTAAAATTCCAGAGTGTTGGTCATGCTAAAATTCCAGAGTGTTGGTCATGCTAAAATTCCAGAGTGTTGGTCATGCTAAAATTCCAGAGTGTTGATCACGCTTAAAGTCCATAGTATTGATCACGTTTAAATTCCAGAATGTTGAGCAAGCTAAAATTCCCGAGTGTTGATCATGCTTAAATTCCAGAGTGTTGATCATGCTAAAATTCCTTAGTGTTGATCATGCTAAAATTCCTGAGTGCTGATCACGCTTAAATTCCATAGTATTGATCACGCTTAAATTCCAAAATGTTGAGCAAGCTAAAATTCCCGAGTGTTGATCACGCTTAAATTCCATAGTGTTGATCATGTTAAATTCCCGAGTTTTTATCACGCATAAGTTCCCGAGTGTTGATCACGCTAAAATTCCAGAGTGATGGTCACGGTAAAATTCCAGAGTGTTGATCACACTAATTCCTCCATTAAAGTTTTTCCAGGTGATTGTTCTCAGCCTACAAATGGAAAAAATCCAGCCACAGAATTATTACCATAGAAATAACATATATATCACGTCGTTAACAACTAATTCCCAGTTGAACCCAAAAAAATAAACACTACGAGAGATTGCAGAATTTTTTTAACTATTGTTTCTTTAAAAAATAAAGTAAAAAAAATAAAAGCTGATGGAGAAATATACAGAGTGTATCAAAATGATGGCTCCAATTCTGTCCATCTATTTGACTCACCCTGTATAAGGCTAGTCAATGCAAATAATTTTTAATAAAATCAATATTTACAACAGAAACCAATATTTTTAAAAACATCGCCTCCATATTCATCAAAATAATAGAAAATGCATTAGATAAATTGTGTATTTTTTACCGGAATAATTTAGTGACGACCTTTCCTCATTCGGCAGGAAATGTCGCCAGCGAGACCAATAAATTAATGGAAATGAAAAATGATCGTTAAGTGATTATTATAGACAGTGATTTTTAGCTTTAAAAAATGAAATGGGACAAGGAATTTGTGTAATTCTGGGAAATCATTTTAACCTGGCAATATGTCAAATGGGTAACGAATGATCTTAAATGTGTTAGGTGGTTGAAGAATCAACTTTAAATGTGGCAGATGGTTGAAGAATCTACTTTAAATGTGTCAGATGGTTGAAGAATCTGCTTTAAATGTGGCAGATGGTTGAAGAATCTATTTTAAATGTGTCAGATGGTTGAAGAATCAACTTTAAATGTGTCAGATGGTTGAAGAATCAACTTTAAATGTGGCAGATGGTTGAAGAATCTAGTTTAAATGTGGCAGATGGTTGAAGAGTCTACTTTAAATGTGTCAGATGGTTGAAGAATCAACTTTAAATGTGTCAGATGGTTGAAGAATCAACTTTAAATGTGTCAGATGGTTGAAGAATCAACTTTAAATGTGTCAGATGGTTGAAGAATCAACTTTAAATGTGTCAGATGGTTGAAAAATCAACTTTAAATGTGTCAGATGGTTGAAGAATCAACTTTAAATGTGTCAGATGGTTGAAGAATCAACTTTAAATGTGTCAGATGGTTGAAGAATCTACTTTAAATGTGTCAGATGGTTGAAGAATCAACTTTAAATGTGTCAGATGGTTGAAGAATCAACTTTAAATGTGGCAGATGGTTGAAGAATCAACTTTAAATGTGTCAGATGGTTGAAGAATCTACTTTAAATGTGTCAGATGGTTGAAGAATCTGCTTTAAATGTGGCAGATGGTTGAAGAATCTATTTTAAATGTGTCAGATGGTTGAAGAATCAACTTTAAATGTGGCAGATGGTTGAAGAATCTACTTTAAATGTGGCAGATGGTTGAAGAATCAACTTTAAATGTGGCAGATGGTTGAAGAATCTACTTTAAATGTGGCAGATAATTGAAGAATCTACTTTAAATGTGGCAGATGGTTGAAGAATCAACTTTAAATGTGTCAGATGGTTGAAGAATCAACTTTAAATGTGTCAGATGTTTGAAGAATCTACTTTAAATGTGGCAGATGGTTGAAGAATCTACTTTAAATGTGTCAGATGGTTGAAGAATCAACTTTAAATGTGGCAGATGGTTGAAGAATCAACTTTAAATGTGTCAGATGGTTGAAGAATCAACTTTAAATGTGTCAGATGGTTGAAGAATCAACTTTAAATGTGTCAGATGGTTGAAGAATCAACTTTAAATGTGTCAGATGATTGAAGAATCAACTTTAAATGTGTCAGATGGTTGAAGAATCAACTTTAAATGTGTCAGATGGTTGAAGAATCAACTTTAAATGTGGCAGATGGTTGAAGAATCAACTTTAAATGTGTCAGATGGTTGAAGAATCAACTTTAAATGTGGCAGATGGTTGAAGAATCTACTTTAAATGTGGCAGATGGTTGAAGAATCTACTTTAAATGTGGCAGATGGTTGAAGAATCTACTTTAAATGTGTCAGATGGTTGAAGAATGTGCTTTAAATGTGGCAGATGGTAGAAGAATCTACTTTAAATGTGTCAGATGGTTGAAGAATCAACTTTAAATGTGTCAGATGGTTGAAGAATCAACTTTAAATGTGTCAGATGGTTGAAGAATCAACTTTAAATGTGTCAGATGGTTGAAGAATCAACTTTAAATGTGTCAGATGATTGAAGAATCAACTTTAAATGTGTCAGATGGTTGAAGAATCAACTTTAAATGTGTCAGATGGTTGAAGAATCAACTTTAAATGTGTCAGATGGTTGAAGAATCAACTTTAAATGTGTCAGATGGTTGAAGAATCTGCTTTAAATGTGGCAGATGGTTGAAGAATCTATTTTAAATGTGTCAGATGGTTGAAGAATCAACTTTAAATGTGGCAGATGGTTGAAGAATCTACTTTAAATGTGGCAGATGGTTGAAGAATCAACTTTAAATGTGGCAGATGGTTGAAGAATCTACTTTAAATGTGGCAGATGGTTGAAGAATCTACTTTAAATGTGGCAGATGGTTGAAGAATCAACTTTAAATGTGTCAGATGGTTGAAGAATCAACTTTAAATGTGTCAGATGGTTGAAGAATCTACTTTAAATGTGGCAGATGGTTGAAGAATCTACTTTAAATGTGTCAGATGGTTGAAGAATCAACTTTAAATGTGTCAGATGGTTGAAGAATCAACTTTAAATGTGTCAGATGGTTGAAGAATCTACTTTAAATGTGGCAGATGGTTGAAGAATCAACTTTAAATGTGTCAGATGGTTGAAGAATCAACTTTAAATGTGTCAGATGGTTGAAGAATCAACTTTAAATGTGTCAGATGGTTGAAGAATCAACTTTAAATGTGTCAGATGGTTGAAGAATCAACTTTAAATGTGTCAGATGATTGAAGAATCAACTTTAAATGTGTCAGATGGTTGAAGAATCAACTTTAAATGTGTCAGATGGTTGAAGAATCAACTTTAAATGTGGCAGATGGTTGAAGAATCAACTTTAAATGTGTCAGATGGTTGAAGAATCAACTTTAAATGTGGCAGATGGTTGAAGAATCTACTTTAAATGTGGCAGATGGTTGAAGAATCTACTTTAAATGTGGCAGATGGTTGAAGAATCTACTTTAAATGTGTCAGATGGTTGAAGAATCTACTTTAAATGTGTCAGATGGTTGAAGAATCTAGTTTAAATGTGTCAGATGGTTGAAGAATCAACTTTAAATGTGTCAGATGGTTGAAGAATCAACTTTAAATGTGTCAGATGGTTGAAGAATCAACTTTAAATGTGTCAGATGGTTGAAGAATCAACTTTAAATGTGTCAGATGGTTGAAGAATCAACTTTAAATGTGTCAGATGGTTGAAGAATCTACTTTAAATGTGGCAGATGGTTGAAGAATCTACTTTAAATGTGTCAGATGGTTGAAGAATCAACTTTAAATGTGGCAGATGGTTGAAGAATCTACTTTAAATGTGGCAGATGGTTGAAGAATCTACTTTAAATGTGTCAGATGGTTGAAGAATCAACTTTAAATGTGTCAGATGGTTGAAGAATCAACTTTAAATGTGTCAGATGGTTGAAGAATCATCTTTAAATGTGGCAGATGGTTGAAGAATCAACTTTAAATGTATCAGATGGTTGAAGAATCAACTTGAAATTGTCAGATGGTTCAACGAAAAACTTTATATGTGCCAGATGGTTAGGTACCTTTAAATGTGGCAGACGGTTCAACAACAAAAAAAATTAAATGTGCCAGACGGTTCATCAAGGAGCGTTGAATGTGTCAGTTGTGTAAATAACAAATTTTAAATACGTCAGATGTTTTAAGAGCCAACTTTAAATCAAATTACGTTCACCATTGTCTCTTTTTAACACATCGGCCATGTCCCAGCAAGGCAGGGTGACCCAAAAAGAAAGAAAAACCCAGAAAGTACAAAAAGCTTTCATCATCATTCAACACTTTCACCAACACTCATACATAATCACTGACTTTGCAGAGGCAATCAGATACGACAGTTTAGATGTCCCTCTAAAATACCAATATCCCAAACCCCTCCGTTAAAGTGTAGGCATTGTATTTCAGATTTCCAGGACTCAAGTCCGGCTAACCGGTTTCCCTGAATCCATTTAATAAATATTACCCTCCTCACACTCCAACAGCTCGTGAAGTCTCAAACACCAATTGTCTCCATTCACTCCTATCTAACATGCTCACGCACGCTTACTGGAAGTTCAAGCTCCTCGCCCACAACACCTCCTTTACCCCCTCCCTCCAACTTTTTCGAGGGCGACCCTTACTCCGCCTTCCTTTCCCTGATAAATTAGACACATGTGCAACTCTTGGGTATCTTCATTGAGGAAACGTTTCGCCACACAGTGGCTTCATCAGTCCATACAAAGTTTCTCCTTTGTATGGACTGATGAAGCCACTGTGTGGTGAAACGTTTCCTCAATAAAGATACCCAAGAGTTGCACGTGTGTCTAATTTATCAACGTGTCGGTTCTCTGATCCATTGATCTACAATTCCTTCCCCTATACATTTATACACTCTCCAAGTCATTCTACTTTGTTCCATTCTCTCTAAATGACCAAACCACCTCAACAACCCCTCGTCAACCCTCTGACTAATACTTTCAGTAACTCCACACCTCCTCCTAATTTCCACTCTACGAATTCTCTGAAAAATATTTACACCACACATTGCCATTAGACACAACACCTCGCTGCACCATTTACAACCCAGGCTTCTCACCCATATAAAAGTGTTGGTATCACTATAATCTAGTACATTCCCTTCTTTTCTTTCATGGATAACGTTTTTTGTCTCCACAGATACCTGACAAGTCAACTCCCAAATATCTGGTCACATTCCCTTCTTCCATCCTTCCTAATTTTTCTTTATAGATGGTTTGAGACTCTAAACACCTTACTCTTATCTATGTTCACTTTCAACTTTTTTCCTTTACAAGCTCTCCGAAACTAGTCCACTAATCTTTGCAACTTATCTTTAGAATCTCCCAAAAGCACAGTATCATCAGCGAAAAGTAACTAGGTCAACTCCAATTTTGTATTTGATTCCCAATAATTTAATCCCACACCTCTCCCCAACACCTTAGCATTTACCTCTTTTACAACCCCATCTATAAATATATTAAACAACCATGGTGACATTACACATCCCTGTCTAAGACCTACTTTTACTGGGAAGTATTCTCCCTCTCTTCTACACACCCTAACTTGAGCCTCACTATCCTCATAAAACTCTTTACAGCATTTAGTAACGTACCACCTATTCCATATACTTGCAACATCTGCCACATTGCTCCCCTATCCACTCTATCATATGCCTTTTCTAAATCCATAAATGCAATAAAAACTTCCCTACCTTTATCTAAATACTGTTCACATATATGCGTCAAAGAAAACACTTGATCTACACATCCCCTACCCATTGTAAAACCTCTTCATCTGCAATCCTTCTCTCTGTCTTACCTCTAATTCTTTCAATAATAACCCTACCATACACTTTATCTTGTATACTCAGATAACTTATTCCCCTAAAATTTTTACAATCACTTTAGTCCCCTTCCCTTTTTATAAGGGAGCTATATATGCTCTCCGCCAGTCCCTAGGTACCTTCCCCTCTTTCATACATTTATTAAATAAAAATATCAACCACTCCAACAATATATCCCCCTTATTTTAACATTTCTCTCATGATCCCGTCTATTCCCCCTGTTTTACCCTCTTTCATTCTATGTAATGCCTCAAGCACCTCTCTCACACTCACATCCTGCTCTTCTTCACTAAAAGATGTTATACCTCCCTGGCCAGTGCATGAAATTACATCCTTCCTTTCTTCATCAACATTTAAAAGTTTCTCAAAATATTCCCACCAACTTCCTAATACCTCCAGTTCGCCATCTACTAACACCCCTACTCTGTTTTTAACTGATAAATCCATCCTAAGCTATCCTAGGATGGATTTATTATTTTAATTATTAACACACCAGCCGTTTCCCACCACGGTTGGGTGGCCCCCCAAAAATGAAAACTTTCATCATCATTCACTCCATCACTGTCTTGCCAGAGGCCGCTCACGCTACAGTTATAAAACTGAAAGTTAAGACATGTGCAACATCTGGAAATCTTTATTGTAGACGTTTCGCCATCCAGTGGCTTTATCAATACAGATTCTTAACTTTCATATTGTCGGTATTTTATACCTTTCTTGCACAGTTATAAAACTGCAACATTAACATCCATCCTTCTGAGTGCAGACACTGTACTTCCCATCTCCCGGACTTGCTCACACTCCAACAGTACGTGAAGTCCTAAAAGCTATTTGTCTCCGTTCGCTGATATCTAACACGCTCACCCATGCTTGCTGGGAGTCCAAACCCCTCGCACACGGAACCCTCCAACCATTCCTAGGCCGGTTTCTACCCTGCCATCCCCCCACTACAGATTTAAACACTCTCGAAGTAATTCTATTTCGTTCCATCCTCTCTACATGTCTGAATCACCTCAGTAACCCCCTTCTCAGCCCTCTGGATAATAGTTTGGTAATCCTGCACCTCCTCCTAATCTCCAAACTACGAATTCTCTGCATTATATTCACACTACACATTGCCCTCAGGCTTGACATCTCCACTGCCTTCAACCTTCTCCTTGTTGCAACATTCATCACCCATGCTTCATACCCATATGACAACGTTGGTATAACTATACCCTCATACATTCCCCTCTTTACTTCTCCGTATGAAGTTCATTGCCTTCACAAACTCTTCAGTTCGCCACTCACCTTTTTCTCTTCGTCAATTCTATTATTCACCTCATCTTTCATAGACCCATCTGCTGACACGTCCACTCCCAGGTATCTGAATACATTCACCTCCTCAATACTCTTTCCCTCCAATCTGATATCCAGTGTTTCGTTACCTAATTTTTTTTGTCATCCTCATCACCTTAGTCTTTCCTATATTCACTTTTAATTTTCTTCTTTTACATGCCCTACCAAACTCATCCACCAACCTCTGCAACTTCTCTTCAGAATCTCCCAAAAGCACAGTGTCATCAGCAAAGAGCAACTGTGGCAACTCCCTCTTTGTGTTAGATACTTTATCTTTTAATCCCACACCTCTTGCCAACACCCAAGCATTCACTTCTCTTACAACTCCATCTATAAATATATTGAACAACCATGGTGACATCACACATCATTGTTTAAGGCCTACATATACAGGGAAATAATCTCCCTCTTTCCTACATACTCTAATCTGAACTCCACTATCCTCGTAAAAACTCTCACTGCCTTCAATAACCTACCTCCTATTCCATACATTTGCAACATCTGCCACATTGCCCTCTTATCCACCCTATCATACGCCTTTTCCAAATCCATAAATACCACAAAAACCTCTTTACCCTTATCTAAATGCTCTTCACCTATATGTTTCACTGTGAACACCTGGTCTACACACCCCTTACCTTTCCTAAAGCCTACTTGTTCATCTGCTTTCCTTACTCTGAACTCTTTCAATGATAACTCTACCATACGCTTTACCAGGTACACTCAACAGTCTTATTTCTCAATAATTTTTACACTCTCTCATGTCCCCTTTGTCTTTATACAAAGGAAGTATACATGCTCTTTGCCAATCCCTAGGTACCTTACCCTCTTCTATACATTTATTAAATAGAAGCACTAACCACTCCAAAACTATATCCCCACCTGCTTTTAACATTTCTATTTTTATCCCATCAATCCCAGCTACTTTATCCACCTTTCATTTTACCCACTGCTTAACGCACTTTCCCCACACTCACAACTGGTTCTTCTTCACTCCTCCTTGCCCTATACACGAAGTCATAGCTTCCATATGTTCCTCAACATTTAACAATTCCCTAAAATATTCCCTCCATCTTCTTGATACCTCTCACTCTCCATTTACTAAGTCTCTTCTCCTACTTTTAACTATCAAATCCATTCATTCCCTAGGCTTTCTCAATTTATTAATCTCACTACAAAACTTTCACTTGTTTTCAGCATAATTTATTGATAACATCTCAAAACTCTTTCATTTGATCTCTTTTTACATTGCTTCACCACTCTCTTAACCTCTTTTTTTTATTTTTCTCTCTTGCTACTGTCTTTAGATTATCATTCCACTAATCACTCTTCTTCCCTCCCGCACCCACTTTCCTGTAACCACAAACTTCTTCTGAACACTCTAACACTACATATTTAAACTTTCCCCATAAATCTTCTACCCCATTGAGGACTGGTCACAGACCGGGCTGCGGGGGCGTTAACCCCTGACACCCTCTCCAGGTATATTCCAGGTATACTCTCACTAGCCCATCTATCCTCCAATAGTTGTTTATGTCTTACCCTAACTGTCTCCTACTTTAGTTTATAAACCTTCACTTCTCCATTACTTGCTGTTTCCATTTTTCTTGTATCCCATCTACATTTTACTCTCACTGTAGCTACAACTAAAAAGTGGTCTGATATATCTGTGGCCCCTCTATAAACATGTATATCCTGAAGTCTACTCAATAGTCTTTTATCTACCAATACGTAGTCCAACAAACTACTGTCATTACGCTCTATATCTTTTTCTTTAAATATGTATTACCTATGACCACGCCCCATTATATTCAAAGTTTAATCAAGGGCTCCCATTATCATTTACACCTGGTACACCAAACTTACCTACCACACCCTCTCTAAACGTTTCTCCTACTTTACCATTTAGGTCCCCTACCACAGTTACTTTCTCACTTCGTTCAAAAGTTCCTACACACACACCTTATATCACCCAAAATCTCTCTCCTCTACACTCCTTTCTTCTCCACTTTTCGCAAAATTTGTTGACATTACCTCACCCACTCTATCATTTGCTCTCCTTGCCCATTCTCTCTCACCCCTCTCTTCACTTATATCACTTCTGCTTTGTAAAAACCTCCCATAAGCGACCTTTTTCTCTTTTATTGCACCCTTTACCTCATCACTAGTCACTTCTCTTTCCTCCTGCACCCACCCTCCTATAGCCACAAACTTCTGCCTTACGTTCTAAAACTGCATTTTTAAAACATCCCAACCCTCTTCAAACCCCCACTACCCATACTTGCACCAGCCCACCTTTCTGCCAATAGTTGCTTATATCTCACCCTAACTTCTTCTTTTCTTCTTCCCTTAGTTTATAAACTTTCACCTCTCTTACTTGTTGGCATTTTCCTTTTGTTCCATCTACCTCTTACTCTAACCGTAGCTACAACTAAATAATGATCTGATATATCTGTTGCTCTTCTATAAACATGTACATCCTGAAGCCTACCAATAAACCCTTTATCCACCAATACATAATCTAAGAAACTACGTTCATTATGTGCTATGTTATATCTTGTTAGTTATTTATCCTCTTTTTCATAAAATATGTATTACTTATTACCAAACCTCTTTTACACATAGTTCAATTAAAAGCTCCCATTTTCATTTACCCCTGGTTCCCCAATTTACATACAATATTTTTACACACTTTAGCATTTAGATCCCCATCCACAAGTAGTCTCTCACTTAGTTCAAAAGTTCCCACGCACTCACTCAACATTTCCCAGAATCTCTCCCTCTCTCTCCTCTGCACTTCTCTATTCTCAAGGTGCATAAGCACTTACTATCACCCACTTTTCACCTCCAACCCTTATTTACTCTAAGAAATCCTTAAATTTATCCATTTTTATTCTCTTTTTTTCCTGCCATAACTTATCCTTCAACATTATTGCTACTCCTTCCTTAGCTATAAGTCTATTAGAAAGCCCTGACCTAATCCCATTTATTTATCCCCTCTGAAGCTCTCCCACCTCCTTGAGTTTTATTTCACTTAATGCCAGGACATCCAGCTTCTTTTCATTCATAACATCCACAATCATCTCTGTCTTATCATTCGCACAACATCCACGCACATTCAAACATCCCACTTTGACATTTTTTTTCTTATCTGTTTAGTAAGCTATAAGGGAAAAGGGGTTACTAGCTTATTATTCCCGGCATTTTAGTTGAATTTTACCACACGCATGGCGTACGGAAGAAAGATTCTTATTCCACTTCTGTATGGATATGAAAGGAAAAGTAATAAGAAGAATTATTCAGATACAATAAGAAAAAACTCAGATGAGTGTGTGTACATAAGCGTGAACATGCATGTGTAGTGTGACCTAATAGTAAGTAGAAGTAGCAAGACGTACCTGAAATCTTTGCATGTTTATGAGACAGAGAAAAGACACTAGTAATCCTACCGTCATGTAAAACAATTACAGGCTTCCATTTTACACTCACTTGGGAGGACGGTTGGTTGCTGGGTGGTTGCTGTCTACCAACCTAGCTGATGAACAAGGCACATGTGTACCACTTGAATATCTTTGCAGAAACGTTTCGCCCAAGCAAGAGTATTCTTCTTCGGTCGAATACAGAGGCGATTTAATGCTTATGACAGTGGAGAGGTAGTACTAGTTTTGAGGTGTTCAGTCCCTTAGCGTTGAAACAAGGTGTTCAGCCGTTTAGCCTTGATAGAAGTATTCAATCTCTTAGCCTTGATAGAGGGTGTTGAATCCCTTAATGTGACAGAGTGGGGGTTAATCCAGTCTCTTAGCATTGATACAAGATATTCAGGTAACTAGCCTTTACACAGGATGTTCCTTTCCTTAGCATTGATAAAAAGTGCTCAGTCACTTAGCACTTAGTCAAGACTAAGTGATTTTAGACCTTCAACGACTACAATCACTTACACTTGACTGAAAGTAGTCAGTTACTTAGCATAGACCAGAGACACGAAGAGAGACCAATGAACCCGAACAATTTTCCGAAATGCTTCAAGAGTTTTCTTGTCGTTGAATAAAATCTTTTTCGAACACGACATGGACAAAGGAACACGACATGGGCAAAGGAACACGACATGGACAAAGGAACACGACATGGACAAAGGAACACGACATGGACCAAGGAACACGACATGGGCAAAGGAACACGACATGAACAAAGGAACACGACATGGACAAAGCTAAGAAAACGATTGGTTTGCTTAAATAAACAATGAGAGAGCGTTAATACATTCAAGATAAACCAAATCAAAGTTGTACTCAAGGTAGATCAAAATCAAGATGAACACAAAGTAGACCTTATCAGATTCACTCATAAGATAGATTTAATTAAATTGGTTCACAACTTAAACCAGATTAGAGTAGCATACAGACCCAAAAAAAATGAACTTTAGGTAAACCTATTCAGAGTCGAACGCAAGATAGACCAAAATCAAAGTCGTACACAACAGACACAAAATGAAAGTCGTAAACAAATAAGGCGTAATTAAAGTATTTCACACGGTACATCAAAATCAAAATAAATCCAAATCATGGCTATGCAGAATATATTCTTATAAGCCTGTTTGAGAGATCAAAATTTATTCTTTTGAGTCTTGCAAGGACATTAATAGCTGCCTTGACACAAGTATTTCTGAAGGTCAACAGAAATGCCAATGTTGTGCTGGAAAATGATCAACAGACATGACAATGTTTGCCTCTGGCAAATGCTTTAAAATGGTTCAGTCAGACACAACTCACTGCAATTATTGTTATTGTAATGGAAAACGTTTTTAGGTCAACGACACAAAATTAGTTTCCTATAATCAATTGATAATTATAGAGAAGAAGCATATAAGAGAAATTCTTTACACACACACACACACACACACACACACACACAAACACACACACACACACACACACACACACATATATATATATATATATATATATATATATATATATATATATATATATACATATATATATATATATGCAATAAGATCACAGTAAACAGGTGATTTCAGAATATGCAAAACAACCACTCTGAAAGAATAGAGAAATTCCAAGCGCTTTCGTGACTACTCACATTATCAAGGAACTATGATAATGTGAGTAGTCACGAAAGCGCTTGGAATTTCTCTATTCTTTCAGAGTGGTTGTTTTGCATATATATATATATATATATATATATATATATATATATATATATATATATATATATATATATATATATATATATATATATATATATATATATATATATATATATATATATATATATATATATATATATATGCATATATATATATATATATATATATATATATATATATATATATATATATATCTGTGTGTGTGTGTGTGTGTGTGTGTGTGTGTGTGTGTGTGTGTGTGTTTGAGTACACTTGTATATGTTTGTGTACGCTTGTATATTTGCTTGTACACGCTTGAATGTGTTTGTTTACACTTGTGTTTGTGTACACTTGTATATGCTTGTGTACACTTGCATATGTTTGTGTACACTTGTATATAATTTCACAAACTTTTAAACGTTTGTGCACACTTGTAAGTGTTTGTATACACTTGTACGTATTTGAGTGCAGTTGTGTACAGTATATATGCTCCTTGTTTCTGCTTCAGAATCTCCACGACTACGGTGCACTTCGCACCTACTCCAAGGTTGAGGGACTGATTACCTCGTTCTCTGTACATAGTTCTACTGTCTTCAAGTTATATCCTGGAATTTGTATTGATAAAGCCACTGGATGGCGAAACGTCTACAATAAAGATACCCAGATGTTGCACATGTGTCTTAATTTCATCTTGTCGGTATTGAATACCATTCTTGTACAGCTGTGTGTATGTACAAAAGTGTATATGTACAGCAGTGTACTCACCTAGTTGTACTCACCTAGCTGAGGTTGCGGGGGTCGAGTCCGAGCTCCTGGCCCCGCCTCTTCACTGATCGCTACTAGGTCACTCTCCCTGATCCGTGAGCTTTATCATACCTCTGCTTAAAGCTATGTATGGATCCTGCCTCCACTACATCGCTTCCCAAACTATTCCACTTACTGACTACTCTGTGGCTGAAGAAATACTTCCTAACATCCCTGTGATTCATCTGTGTCTTCATCTTCCAACTGTGTCCACTTGTTACTGTGTCCAATTTCTGGAACATCCTGTCTTTGTCCACCTTGTCAATTCCTCTCAGCATTTTGTATGTCGTTATCATGTCCCCCCTATCTCTCCTGTCCTCCAGTGTCGTCAGGTTGATTTCCCTTAACCTCTCCTCGTAGGACATACCTCTTAGCTCTGGGACTAGTCTTGTTGCAAACCTTTGCACTTTCTCTAGTTTCTTCAAGTGCTTGGCTAGGTGTGGGTTCCAAACTGGTGCCGCATACTCCAATATGGGCCTAGCATACACGGTGTACAGGGTCCTGAATGATTCCTTATTAAGATGTCGGAATGCTGTTCTGAGGTTTGCTAGGCGCCCATATGCTGCAGCAGTTATTTGGTTGATGTGCGCTTCAGGAGATGTGCCTGGTGTTATACTCACCCCAAGATCTTTTTCCTTGAGTGAGGTTTGTAGTCTCTGACCCCCTAGACTGTACTCCATCTGCGGCCTTCTTTGCCCTTCCCCAATCTTCATGACTTTGCACTTGGTGGGATTGAACTCCAGGAGCCAATTGCTGGACCAGGTCTGCAGCCTGTCCAGATCCCTTTGTAGTTCTGCCTGGTCTTCGATCGAGTGAATTCTTCTCATCAACTTCACGTCATCTGCAAACAGGGACACCTCAGAGTCTATTCCTTCCGTCATGTCGTTCACAAATACCAGAAACAGCACTGGTCCTAGGACTGACCCCTGCGGGACCCCGCTGGTCACAGGTGCCCACTCTGACACCTCGCCACGTACCATGACTCGCTGCTGTCTTCCTGACAAGTATTCCCTGATCCATTGTAGTGCCTTCCCTGTTATCCCTGCTAGGTCCTCCAGTTTTTGCACCAATCTCTTGTGTGGAACTGTGTCAAACGCCTTCTTGCAGTCCAAGAAAATGCAATCCACCCACCTCTCTCTCTCTTGTCTTACTGCTGTCACCATGTCATAGAACTCCAGTAGGTTTGTGACACAGGATTTCCCGTCCCTGAAACCATGTTGGCTGCTGTTGATGAGATCATTCCTTTCTAGGTGTTCCACCACTCTTCTCCTGATAATCTTCTCCATGATTTTGCATAATATACATGTCAGTGACACTGGTCTGTAGTTTAATGCTTCATGTCTGTCTCCTTTTTTAAAGATTGGGACTACATTTGCTGTCTTCCATGCCTCAGGCAATCTCCCTGTTTCGATAGATGTATTGAATATTGTTGTTAGGGGTACACATAGCGCCTCTGCTCCCTCTCTCAATACCCATGGGGAGATGTTATCTGGCCCCATTGCCTTTGAGGTATCTAGCTCACTCAGAAGCCTCTTCACTTCTTCCTCGGTTGTGTGCACTGTGTCCAGCACTTGGTGGTGTGCCCCACCTCTCCGTCTTTCTGGAGTCCCTTCTGTCTCCTCTGTGAACACTTCTTTGAATCTCTTGTTGAGTTCTTCACATACTTCACGGTCATTTCTTGTTGTCTCTCCTCCTTCCTTCCTTAGCCTGATTACCTGGTCCTTGACTGTTGTTTTCCTCCTGATGTGGCTGTACAACAGTTTCGGGTCAGATTTGGCTTTCGCTGCTATGTCATTTTCATATTGTCTTTGGGCCTCCCTTCTTATCTGTGCATATTCGTTTCTGGCTCTACAACTGTTCTCCTTATTCTCCTGGGTCCTTTGCCTTCTATATTTCTTCCATTCCCTAGCACACTTGGTTTTTGCCTCCCTGCACCTTTGGGTAAACCATGGGCTCATCCTGGCTTTTTCATTAATCCTGTTACCCTTGGGTACAAACCTCTTCAACTTCCAACTGTGTCCCCTTGTTACTGTGTCCAATCTCTGGAACATCCTGTCTTTGTCCACCTTGTCAATTCCTCTCAGTATTTTGTATGTCGTTATCATGTCTCCCCTATCACTCCTGTCCTCCAGTGTCGTCAGGTTGATTTCCCTTAACCACCCCTGGTAGGACATACCTCTTAGCTCTGGGACTAGTCTTGTTGCAAACCTTTGCACTTTCCCTAGTTTCTTTACGTGCTTGGCTAGGTGTGGGTTCCAAACTGGTGCCGCATACTCCAATACTGGCCTAACGTACACGGTGTACAGGGTCCTGAACGATTCCTTATTAAGATGTCGGAATGCTGTTCTGAGGTTTGGCACACGCCCATATGCTGCAGCAGTTATTTGGTTGATGTGCGCTTCAGGAGATGTGCCTGATGTTATACTCAGTGCCTTCCCTGTTATCCCTGCTTGATCCTCCAGCTTTTGCACTAATCTGTTATGTGGAACTGTGTCAAACGCCTTCTTGCAGTTCAAGAAAATGCAATCCACCCACCCCTTTCTCTCTTGTCTTAGTGCTGTTACCATGTCATAGAACTCCAGTAGGTTTGTGACACAGGATTTCCCGTCCCTGTCTTTGCACAGCTGTGTTTATGTACAGCAGTGTGTTTGTACAGCTGTGTGTATGCACAGCTGTGTGTATGTACAACAGAGTGCATATACAGCTGTGTGTATGTACAGCAGTGTGTATGTATAGCAGTGTGTGTGTACAGCAGTGTGTATGTACAACAGTGTGCATGTACTGCAGTGTGTATGTACAGCTGTGTGTATGCACAGCTGTGTGTATGTACAGCAGAGTGTATGTACAGCAGAGTGTATGTACAGCTGTGTGTATGTACAGCAGAGTGTATGTACAGCTGTGTGTATGTACAGCAGTGTGTATATACAGCAGAGTGTATGTACAGCTGTGTGTACGTACAGCAGACTGCATGTACAGCTGTGTATGTACAGCAGAGTGTATGTACAGCTGTGTGTATGTGCAACTGTGTGTATGTGCAGCAGAGTGTATGTACAGCTGTGTGTATGTACAGCTGTGTGTATGTACAGCTGTGTGTATGTACAGCTGTGTGTATGTACAGCTGTGTGCATGTACAACTGTGTGTATGTACAGAAGAGTGTATGTACAGCAGTGTGCATGTACAGCTGTGTGTATGTACAGCTGTGTGTATGTACAGCTGTGTGTATGTACAGCTGTGTGTATGTACAGCTGTGTGAATGTACAGCTGTGTGTATGTACAGCAGTGTGTATGTACAGCTGTGTGAATGTACAGCTGTGTGTATGTACAGCTGTGTGAATGTACAGCTGTGTGTATGTACAGCAGTGTGTATGTACAGCAGCGTGTATGTACAGCAGAGTGTATGTACAGCTGTGTATGTACAGCTGTGTGTATGTACAGCAGAGTGTATGTACAGCTGTGTATGTACAGCAGTGTGTATGTACAGCAGCGTGTATGTACAGCAGTGTGCATGTACAGCTGTTTATGTACAGCAGTTTGTATGTACAGCAGTGTGTATGTACAGCAGTTTGTATGTACAGCTGTGTGTATGTACAGCTGTGTGCATGTACAGCAGTGTGTATGTACAGCATAGTGTATGTACAGCAGTGTGAATGTACAGTTGTGTGTATGTACAGCAGTGTGTACGTACAGCATAGTGTATGTACAGCAGTGTGAATGTACAGTTGTGTGTATGTACAGCAGAGTGTATGTGCAGCAGTGTGTATGTACAGCTGTGTGTATGTACAGCAGAGTGTATGTGCAGCAGTGTGTATGCACAGCTGTGTGTATGTACAGCTGTGTGTATGTACAGCTGCGTGTATGTACAGCTGTGTGTATGTACAGCTGTGCGTATGTACAGCTGTGTGTATGTACAGCTGTGTGTATGTACAGCAGTGTGTATGTACAACAGTGTGTATGTACATCAGAGTGTATGTACAGCAGTGTGTATATACAGCTGTGTGTATGTACAGCAGAGTGTATGTACAGCTGTGTGTATGTACAGAAGTGTGTATGTACAGCTGTGTGTATGTACAGCTGTGTGTATGTACAGCTGTGTGTATGTACAGCTGTGTGTATGTACAGCTGTGTGTATGTACAGCTGTGTGTATATACAGCTGTGTGTATGTACAGCAGAGTGTATGTACAGCTGTGTGTATGTACAGAAGTGTGTATGTACAGCTGTGTGTATGTACAGCTGTGTGTATGTACAGAAGTGTGTATGTACAGCTGTGTGTATGTACAGCTGTGTGTATGTACAGCTGTGTGTATGTACAGCAGTGTGTATATACAGCTGTGTGTATGTACATAAGAGTGTATGTACAGCAGTGTGTATATACAGCTGTGTGTATGTACAGCAGAGTGTATGAACAGTTGTGTGTATGTACAGCAGTGTGTATGTACAGCTGTGTGTATGTACAGAAGTGTGTATGTACAGCAGTGTGTATGTACAGCTGTGTGTATGTACAGCTGTGTGTATGTACAGAAGTGTGTATGTACAGCTGTGTGTATGTAGAGAAGTGTGTATGTACAGCTGTGTGTATGTACAGAAGTGTGTATGTACAGCTGTGTGTATGTAGAGAAGTGTGTATGTACAGCAGAGTGTATGTACAGCAGTGTGTATGTACAGCTGTGTGTATGTACAGCTGTGTGTATGTACAGCAGTGTGTATGTACAGCAGAGTGTATGTACAGCAGTGTGTATGTACAGCTGTGTGTATGTACAGCTGTGTGTATGTACAGAAGTGTGTATGTACAGCAGAGCGTATGTACAGCTGTGTGCATGTACAGCAGTGTGTATGTACAGCAGAGTGTATGTACAGCAGTGTGTATGTACAGCTGTGTGTATGTACAACAGTGTGTATGTACAGCTGTGTGTATGTACAGCTGTGTGTATGTACAGCTGTGTGTATGTACAGCTTTGTGTATGTACAGCTGTGTGTATGTACAGCTGTGTGTATGTACAGCTGTGTGTATGTACAGCTGAGTGTATGTACAGCTGTGTGTATATACAGCTGTGTGTATGTACAGCTGTGTATATATACAGCTGTGTGTATGTACAGCAGTGTGTATGTACAGCTGTGTGTATATACAGCTGTGTGTATGTACTGCTGTGTGTATATACAGCTGTGTGTATGTATAGCAGTGTGTATGTACAGCTGTGTGTATGTACAGCAGTGTGTATGTACAGCTGTGTGTATATCCAGCTGTGTGTATGTACAGCTGTGTGTATATACAGCTGTGTGTATGTACAGCAGTGATTATGTACAGCTGTGTGTATGTACAGCAGTGTGTATGCACAGCTGTGTGTATGTACAGCTGTGTGTATGTACAGCAGTGTGTATGTACAGCTGTGTGTATGTACAGCTGTATGTATGTACAGCAGTGTGTATGTACAGCAGTGTGTATGTACAGCTGTGTGTATGTACAGCTCTGTGTATGTACAGCTGTGTGTATATACAGCTGTGTGTATGTACAGCCGTGTGTATGTACAGCTGTGTGTATGTACAGCTGTGTGTATATACAGCAGTGTGTGTACAGCAGTGTGTATGTACAACAGTGTGCATGTACTGCAGTGTGTATGTACAGCTGTGTGTATGTGCAACTGTGTGTATGTGCAGCAGAGTGTATGTACAGCTGTGTGTATGTACAGCTGTGTGTATGTACAGCAGAGTGTATGTTCAGCTGTGTGTATGTACAGCAGTGTGTATGTACAGCTGTGTGTATGCACAGCTGTGTGTATGTACAGCTGTGTGTATGTACAGCTGTGTGTATGTACAGCTGTGTGTATGTACAGCAGTGTGTATGTACAGCTGTGTGTATGTACTACTGTGTGTATGTACAGCAATGTGTTTGTACAGCAGAGTGTATGTACAGCAGTGTGTACGTATAGCAGTGTGTATGTACAGCTGTGTGTGTACAGCTGTGTGTATGTACAACTGTGTATGTGTGTACAGCAGTGTGTAGGTACAGCAGTGTGTATGTACAGCAGTGTGTATGTACAGCAGTGTGTATGTACAGCAGTGTGTATGTTTAGTTGTGTGTATGTACAGCAGTGTGTGTGTACAGCTGTGTGTATGTACAGCTGTGTGTATGTACAGCAGTGTGTATGTACAGCAGTGTGTATGTACAGCTGTGTGTATGTACAGCTGTGTGTATGTACAGCAGTGTGTATGTACAGCTGTGTGTATGTACAGCTGTGTGTATGTACATCTGTGTGTATGTACAGCTGTGTGTATGTACAGCTGTGTGTATGTATAGCTGTGTGTATGTACAGCTGTGTGTATGTACAGCAGTGTGTATGTACAGCAGCGTGTATGTACAGCAGAGTGTATGTACAGCAGTATGTATGTACAGCAGTGTGTATGTACAGCTGTGTGTATGTACAGCTGTGTGTATGTACAGCAGAATGTATGTACAGCAGTGTGTATGTACAGTTGTGTGTATGTACAGCAGTATGTATGTACAGCTGTGTGTATGTACAGCTGTGTGTATGTACAGCAGTGTGTATGTACAGCAGTGTGTATGTACAGCAGAGTGTATGTGCAGCAGTGCGTATGTACAGCTGTGTGTATGTACAGCTGTGTGTATGTACAGCTGCGTGTATGTACAGCTGTGTGTATGTACAGCTGTGCGTATGTACAGCTGTGTGTATGTACAGCTGTGTGTATGTACAGCAGTGTGTATGTACAACAGTGTGTATGTACAGCAGAGTGTATGTACAGCAGTGTGTATGTACAGCTGTGTGTATGTACAGCAGTGTGTATGTACAGCTGTGTGTATGTACAGCAGAGTGTATGAACAGCTGTGTGTATGTACAGCAGTGTGTATGTACAGCTGTGTGTATGTACAGCAGTGTGTATGTACAGCAGTGTGTATGTACAGCGGTGTGTATGTACAGCTGTGTGTATGTACAGCTGTGTGTATGTTCAGCTGTGTGTATGTACAGCTGTGTTTATGTACAGCTTTGTGTATGTACAGCTGTGTGTATGTACAGCTGTGTGTATGTACAGCTGAGTGTATGTACAGCAGTGTGTATGTACAGCTGTGTGTATGTACAGCAGTGTGCATGTACTGCAGTGTGTATGTACAGCTGTGTGTATGTACAGCTGTGTGTATGTACAGCAGAGTGTATGTACAGCAGAGTGTATGTACAGCTGTGTGTATGTACAGCAGAGTGTATGTACAGCTGTGTGTATGTACAGCAGTGTGTATATACAGCAGAGTGTATGTACAGCTGTGTGTATGTACAGCAGAGTGTATGTACAGCAGAGTGTATGTACAGCTGTGTGTATGTACAGCAGAGTGTATGTACAGCTGTGTGTATGTACAGCAGTGTGTATATACAGCAGAGTGTATGTACAGATGTGTGTACGTACAGCAGACTGCATGTACAGCTGTGTATATACAGCAGAGTGTATGTACTGCTGTGTGTATGTGCAACTGTGTGTATGTGCAGCAGAGTGTATGTACAGCTGTGTGTATGTACAGCTGTGTGTATGTACAGCTGTGTGTATGTACAGCTGTGTGTATGTACAGCTGTGTGTACGTACAGCTGTGTGTATGTACAGCAGAGTGTATGTACAGCAGTGTGCATGTACAGCTGTGTGTATGTACAGCAGTGTGTATGTACAGCAGTGTGTATGTACAGCAGTGTGTATGTACAGCTGTGTGTATGTACAGCTGTGTGTATGTACAGAAGTGTGTATGTACAGCTGTGTGTATGTACAGCTGTGTGTATGTACATCTGTGTGTATGTACAGCTGTGTGTATGTACAGCTGTGTGTATGTACAGTTGTGTGTATGTACAGCTGTGTGTATGTACAGCAGTGTGTATGTACAGCAGCGTGTATGTACAGCAGAGTGTATGTACAGCAGTATGTATGTACAGCAGTGTGTATGTACAGCTGTGTGTATGTACAGCTGTGTGTATGTACAGCAGAATGTATGTACAGCAGTGTGTATGTACAGTTGTGTGTATGTACAGCAGTATGTATGTACAGCTGTGTGTATGTACAGCTGTGTGTATGTACAGCAGTGTGTATGTACAGCAGTGTGTATGTACAGCTGTGTGTATGTACAGCTGTGTGTATGTACAGCTGCGTGTATGTACAGCTGTGTGTATGTACAGCTGTGCGTATGTACAGCTGTGTGTATGTACAGCTGTGTGTATGTACAGCAGTGTGTATGTACAACAGTGTGTATGTACAGCAGAGTGTATGTACAGCAGTGTGTATGTACAGCTGTGTGTATGTACAGCAGTGTGTATGTACAGCTGTGTGTATGTACAGCAGAGTGTATGAACAGCTGTGTGTATGTACAGCAGTGTGTATGTACAGCTGTGTGTATGTACAGCAGTGTGTATGTACAGCAGTGTGTATGTACAGCGGTGTGTATGTACAGCTGTGTGTATGTACAGCTGTGTGTATGTTCAGCTGTGTGTATGTACAGCTGTGTTTATGTACAGCTTTGTGTATGTACAGCTGTGTGTATGTACAGCTGTGTGTATGTACAGCTGAGTGTATGTACAGCAATGTGTATGTACAGCTGTATGTATGTACAGCAGTGTGCATGTACTGCAGTGTGTATGTACAGCTGTGTGTATGTACAGCTGTGTGTATGTACAGCAGAGTGTATGTACAGCAGAGTGTATGTACAGCTGTGTGTATGTACAGCAGAGTGTATGTACAGCTGTGTTTATGTACAGCAGTGTGTATATACAGCAGAGTGTATGTACAGCTGTGTGTATGTACAGCAGAGTGTATGTACAGCAGAGTGTATGTACAGCTGTGTGTATGTACAGCAGAGTGTATGTACAGCTGTGTGTATGTACAGCAGTGTGTATATACAGCAGAGTGTATGTACAGATGTGTGTACGTACAGCAGACTGCATGTACAGCTGTGTTTATACAGCAGAGTGTATGTTCAGCTGTGTGTATGTGCAACTGTGTGTATGTGCAGCAGAGTGTATGTACAGCTGTGTGTATGTACAGCTGTGTGTATGTACAGCTGTGTGTATGTACAGCTGTGTGTATGTACAGCTGTGTGTACGTACAGCTGTGTGTATGTACAGCAGAGTGTATGTACAGCAGTGTGCATGTACAGCTGTGTGTATGTACAGCTGTGTGTATGTACAGCAGTGTGTATGTACAGATGTGTGTATGTACAGAAGTGTGTATGTACAGCAGAGTGTATGTACAGCTGAGTGTATGTACAGCAGTGTGTATGTACAGCAGTGTGTATGTACAGCTGTGTGTATGTACAGCTGTGTGTATGTACAGAAGTGTGTATGTACAGCTGTGTGTATGTACAGAAGTGTGTATGTACAGCAGAGTGTATGTACAGCAGAGTGTATGTACAGCAGTGTGTATGTACAGCTGTGTGTATGTACAGCTGTGTGTATGTACAGCTGTGTGTATGTACAGCTGTGTGTATATACAGCTGTGTGTATGTACAGCTGTGTATATATACAGCTGTGTGTATGTACAGCAGTGTGTATGTACAGCTGTGTGTATGTACAGCAGTGTGTATGTACAGCTGAGTGTATGTTCAGCAGTGTGTATGTACAGCTGTGTGCATGTACAGCAGTGTGTATGTACAGCTGTGTGTATGTACAGCAGTGTGTATGTACAGCTGTGTGTATGTACAGCTGTGTGTATGTACAGCTGTGTGTATGTACAGCTGTGTGTATGTACAGCAGAGTGTATGTACTGCTGTGTGTATGTACAGCTGTGTGTATGTACAGCTGTGTGTATATACAGCTGTGTGTATGTACTGCTGTGTGTATATACAGCTGTGTGTATGTATAGCAGTGTGTATGTACAGCTGTGTGTATGTACAGCAGTGTGTATGTACAGCTGTGTGCATATCCAGCTGTGTGTATGTACAGCTGTGTGTATATACAGCTGTGTGTATGTACAGCAGTGTGTATGTACAGCTGTGTGTATGTACAGCAGTGTGTATGTACAGCAGTGTGTATGTACAGCTGTGTGTATGTACAGCTCTGTGTATGTACAGCTGTGTGTATATACAGCTGTGTGTATGTACAGCTGTGTGTATATCCAGCTGTGTGTATGTACAGCTGTGTGTATGTACAGCTGTGTGTATATACAGCTGTGTGTATGTACAGCTGTGTGTATGTACAGCTGTGTGTATATACAGCTGTGTGTATGTACAGCTGTGTGTATGTACAGCTGTGTGTATGTACAGCTGTGTGTATGTACAGCTGTGTGTATGTACAGCTGTGTGTATGTACTGCTGTGTGTATGTACAGCTGTGTGTATGTACAGCTGTGTGTATGCACAGCTGTGTGTATATACAGCTGTGCGTATGTACAGCTGTGTGTATATACAGATGTGTGTATATACAGCTGTGTGTATGTTCAGCTGTGTGTATGTACAGCTGTGTGTATGTACAGCTGTGTGTATGTACAGCTGTGGGTATGTACAGCTGTTTGTATGTACAGCTGTGTGTATGTACAGCTGTGTGTATGTACAGCTGTGTGTATGTACAGCTGTGTGTATGTACAGCTGTGTGTATGTACAGCTGTGTGTATGTACAGCTGTGTGTATATACAGCTGTGTGTATGTACAGCTGTGTGTATATACAGCTGTGTGTATGTACAGCTGTGTGTATGTACAGCTGTGTGTATATACAGCTGTGTGTATGTACAGCTGTGTGTATATACAGCTGTGTGTATGTACAGCTGTGTGTGTGTACAGCTGTGTGTATATACAGCTGTGTGTATGTACAGCTGTGTGTATATACAGCTGTGTGTATGTACAGCTGTGTGTATATACAGCTGTGTGTATGTACAGCTGTGTGTATATACAGCTGTGTTTATGTACAGCTGTACTCACCTAGTTCACCTAGTTGTACTCACCTAGTTGAGGTTGCGGGGGTCGAGTCCGAGCTCCTGGCCCCGCCTCTTCACTGATCGCTACTAGGTCACTCTCCCCGAGCCGTGAGCTTTATCATACCTCTGCTTAAAGCTATGTATGGATCCTGCCTCCACTACATCGCTTCCCAAACTATTCCACTTACTGACCAGTCTGTGGCTGAAGAAATACTTCCTAACATAACTGTGATTCATCTGTGTCTTTAGCTTCCAACTGTGTCCCCTTGTTACTGTGTCCAATCTCTGGAAAATCCTGTCTTTGTCCACCTTGTCAATTCCCCTCAGTATTTTGTATGTCGTTATCATGTCCCCCCTATCTCTCCTGTCCTCCAGTGTCGTCAGGTTGATTTCCCTTAACCTCTCCTCGTAGGACATACCTCTTAGCTCTGGGACTAGTCTTGTTGCAAACCTTTGCACTTCCTCTAGTTTCTTTACGTGCTTGGCTAGGTGTGGGTTCCAAACTGGTGCCGCATACTCCAATATGGGCCTAACGTACACGGTGTACAGGGTCCTGAATGATTCCTTATTAAGATGTCGGAATGCTGTTCTTAGGTTTACTAGGCGCCCATATGCTGCAGCAGTTATTTGGTTGATGTGCGCTTCAGGAGATGTGCCTGGTGTTATACTCACCCCAAGATCTTTTTCCTTGAGTGAGGTTTGTAGTCTCTGACCCCCTAGACTGTACTCCGTCTGCGGCCTTCTTTGCCCTTCCCCAATCTTCATGACTTTGCACTTGGTGGGATTGAACTCCAGGAGCCAATTGCTGGACCAGGTCTGCAGCCTGTCCAGATCCCTTTGTAGTTCTGCCTGGTCTTCGATCGAGTGAATTCTTCTCATCAACTTCACGTCATCTGCAAACAGGGACACCTCAGAGTCTATTCCTTCCGTCATGTCGTTCACAAATACCAGAAACAGCACTGGTCCTAGGACTGACCCCTGCGGGACCCCGCTGGTCACAGGTGCCCACTCTGACACCTCGCCACGTACCATGACTCGCTGCTGTCTTCCTGACAAGTATTCCCTGATCCATTGTAGTGCCTTCCCTGTTATCCCTGCTTGGTCCTCCAGTTTTTGCACCAATCTCTTGTGTGGAACTGTGTCAAACGCCTTCTTGCAGTCCAAGAAAATGCAATCCACCCACCCCTCTCTCTCTTGTCTTACTGCTGTCACCATGTCATAGAACTCCAGTAGGTTTGTTACACAGGATTTCCCGTCCCTGAAACCATGCTGGCTGCTGTTGATGAGATCATTCCTTTCTAGGTGTTCCACCACTCTTCTCCTGATAATCTTCTCCATGATTTTGCATACTATACATGTCAGTGACACTGGTCTGTAGTTTAGTGCTTCATGTCTGTCTCCTTTTTTAAAGATTGGGACTACATTTGCTGTCTTCCATGCCTCAGGCAATCTCCCTGTTTCGATAGATGTATTGAATATTGTTGTTAGGGGTACACATAGCGCCTCTGCTCCCTCTCTCAATACCCATGGGGAGATGTTATCTGGCCCCATTGCCTTTGAGGTATCTAGCTCACTCAGAAGCCTCTTCACTTCTTCCTCGGTTGTATGCACTGTGTCCAGCACTTGGTGGTGTGCCCCACCTCTCCGTCTTTCTGGAGTCCCTTCTGTCTCCTCTGTGAACACTTCTTTGAATCTCTTGTTGAGTTCTTCACATACTTCACGGTCATTTCCTGTTGTCTCTCCTCCTTCCTTCCTTAGCCTGATTACCTGGTCCTTGACTGTTGTTTTCCTCCTGATGTGGCTGTACAACAGTTTCGGGTCAGATTTGGCTTTCGCTGCTATGTCATTTTCATATTGTCTTTGGGCCTCCCTTCTTATCTGTGCATATTCGTTTCTGGCTCTACGACTGTTCTCCTTATTCTCCTGGGTCCTTTGCCTTCTATATTTCTTCCATTCCCTAGCACACTTGGTTTTTGCCTCCCTGCACCTTTGGGTAAACCATGGGCTCATCCTGGCTTTTTCATTACTCCTGTTACCCTTGGGTACAAACCTCTCCTCAGCCTCCTTGCATTTTGTTGCTACATATTCCATCATCTCATTAACTGGCTTCCCTGCCAGTTCTCTGTTCCACTGAACCCCGTTCAGGTAGTTCCTCATTCCTGTGTAGTCCCCTTTCTTGTAGTTTGGCTTCATTCGTCCTGGCCTTCCTGCTTCTCCCTCCACTTGTAGCTCTACTGTGTATTCGAAGCTTAAAACCACATGGTCACTGGCCCCAAGGGGTCTTTCATATGCGATGTCCTCGATATCTGCACTACTGAAGGTGAATACTAAGTCCAGCCTTGCTGGTTCATCCTCTCCTCTCTCTCTTGTAGTGTCCCTTACGTGTTGGTACATGAAGTTCTCCAGTACCACCTCCATCATCTTAGCCCTCCATGTATCTTGGCCCCCATGTGGGTCCAAGTTCTCCCAATCGATCTCCTTGTGGTTAAAGTCACCCATGATCAGGAGCTTTGCCCTGCATGCATGAGCTCTTCTGTATATACAGCTGTGTGTATGTACAGCTTTGTGTATATACAGCTGTGTGTATGTACAGCTGTGTGTATGTACAGCTGTGTGTATATACAGCTGTGTGTATGTACAGCTGTGTGTATATACAGCTGTGTGTATGTACAGCTGTGTGTATATACAGCTCTGTGTATGTACAGCAGTGTGTATGTACAGCTGTGTGTATGTACAGCTGTGTGTATATACAGCTGTGTGTATGTACAGCTGTGTGTGTATATACAGCTGTGTGTATGTACAGCTGTGTGTATACACAGCTGTGTGTATGTACAGCTGTGTGTATATACAGCTGTGTGTATGTACAGCTGTGTGTATATACAGCTGTGTGTATGTACAGCTGTGTGTATATACAGCTGTGTGTATATACAGCTGTGTGTATGTACAGCTGTGTGTATATACAGCTGTGTGTATGTACAGCTGTGTGTATATACAGCTGTGTGTATGTACAGCTGTGTGTATATACAGCTGTGTGTATGTACAGCTGTGTGTATATACAGCTGTGTGTATGTACAGCTGTGTGTATATACAGCTGTGTGTATGTACAGCTGTGTGTATATACAGCTGTGTGTATGTTCAGCTGTGTGTATATACAGCTGTGTGTATGTACAGCTTTGTGTGTATACAGCTGTGTGTATGTACAGCTGTGTGTATATAGAGCTGTGTGTATATACAGCTGTGTGTATATACAGCTGTGTGTATGTACAGCTGTGTGTATATACAGCTGTGTGTATGTACAGCTGTGTGTATATACAGCTGTGTGTATATACAGCTGTGTGTATGTACAGCTGTGTGTATATACAGCTGTGTGTATGTACAGCTGTGTGTATATACAGCTGTGTGTATGTACAGCTGTGTGTATATACAGCTGTGTGTATGTACAGCTGTGTGTATATATACAGCTGTGTGTATATACAGCTATGTGTATGTAAAGCTGTGTGTATATACAGCTGTGTGTATATACAGCTGTGTGTATATACAGCTGTGTGTATGTACAGCTGTGTGTATATACAGTTGTGTGTATATACAGCTGTGTGTATATACAGCTGTGTGTATGTACAGCTGTGTGTATATACAGCTGTGTGTATATACAGCTGTGTGTATATACAGCTGTGTGTATATACAGCTGTGTGTATGTACAGCTGTGTGTATATACAGCTGTGTGTATATACAGCTGTGTGTATGTACAGCTGTGTGTATATACAGCTGTGTGTATATACAGCTGTGTGTATATACAGCTGTGTGTATGTACAGCTGTGTGTATATACAGCTGTGTGTATGTACAGCTGTGTGTATATACAGCTGTGTGTATGTACAGCTGTGTGTATATACAGCTGTGTGTATATACAGCTGTGTGTATGTACAGCTGTGTGTATATACAGCTGTGTGTATGTACAGCTGTGTGTATATACAGCTGTGTGTATATACAGCTGTGTGTATGTACAGCTGTGTGTATATACAGCTGTGTGTATGTACAGCTGTGTGTATATACAGCTGTGTGTATGTACAGCTGTGTGTATATACAGCTGTGTGTATGTACAGCTGTGTGTATATACAGCTGTGTGTATGTACAGCTGTGTGTATATACAGCTGTGTGTATGTACAGCTGTGTGTATATACAGCTGTGTGTATGTACAGCTGTGTGTATATACAGCTGTGTGTATGTACAGCTGTGTGTATGTACAGCTGTGTGTATGTACAGCTGTGTGTATGTACAGCTGTGTGTATATACAGCTGTGTGTATGTACAGCTGTGTGTATATACAGCTGTGTGTATATACAGCTGTGTGTATGTACAGCTGTGTGTATATACAGCTGTGTGTATGTACAGCTGTGTGTATATACAGCTGTGTGTATGTACAGCTGTGTGTATATACAGCTGTGTGTATGTACAGCTGTGTGTATATACAGCTGTGTGTATGTACAGCTGTGTGTATATACAGCTGTGTGTATGTACAGCTGTGTGTATATACAGCTGTGTGTATGTTCAGCTGTGTGTATATACAGCTGTGTGTATGTACAGCTTTGTGTATATACAGCTGTGTGTATATACAGCTGTGTGTATGTACAGCTGTGTGTATATACAGCTGTGTGTATCTACAGCTGTGTGTATATACAGCTGTGTGTATCTACAGCTGTGTGTATATACAGCTGTGTGTATATACAGCTGTGTGTATATACAGCTGTGTGTATATACAGCTGTGTGTATATACAGCTGTGTGTATGTACAGCTGTGTGTATATACAGCTGTGTGTATGTACAGCTGTGTGTATATACAGCTGTGAGTATATACAGCTGTGTGTATGTACAGCTGTGTGTATATACAGCTGTGTGTATGTACAGCTGTGTGTATATACAGCTGTGTGTATGTACAGCTGTGTGTATATACAGCTGTGTGTATGTACAGCTGTGTGTATATACAGCTGTGTGTATATACAGCTGTGTGTATGTAAAGCTGTGTGTATATACAGCTGTGTGTATATACAGCTGTGTGTATATACAGCTGTGTGTATGTACAGCTGTGTGTATATACAGTTGTGTGTATATACAGCTGTGTGTATATACAGCTGTGTGTATGTACAGCTGTGTGTATATACAGCTGTGTGTATGTACAGCTGTGTGTATATACAGCTGTGTGTATGTACAGCTGTGTGTATATACAGCTGTGTGTATGTACAGCTGTGTGTATATACAGCTGTGTGTATGTACAGCTGTGTGTATATACAGCTGTGTGTATGTACAGCTGTGTGTATGTACAGCTGTGTGTATATACAGCTGTGTGTATGTACAGCTGTGTGTATATACAGCTGTGTGTATATACAGCTGTGTGTATATACAGCTGTGTGTATATACAGCTGTGTGTATGTACAGCTGTGTGAATATACAGCTGTGTGTATGTACAGCTGTATGTATGTACAGCTGTGTGTATATACAGCTGTGTGTATGTACAGCTGTGTGTATATACAGCTGTGTGTATATACAGCTGTGTGTATATACATCTGTGTGTATATACAGCTGTGTGTATGTACAGCTGTGTGTATATACAGCTGTGTGTATGTACAGCTGTGTGTATATACAGCTGTGTGTATATACAGCTGTGTGTATATACAGCTGTGTGTATGCACAGCTGTGTGTATATACAGCTGTGTGTTAATACAGCTGTGTGTATGCACAGCTGTGTGTATATACAGCTGTGTGTATATACAGCTGTGTGTATGCACAGCTGTGTGTATATACAGCTGTGTGTATATACAGCTGTGTGTATATACAGCTGTGTGTATGCACAGCTGTGTGTATATACAGCTGTGTGTATATACAGCTGTGTGTATGCACAGCTGTGTGTATATACAGCTGTGTGTATGTACAGCTGTGTGTATATACAGCTGTGTGTATGTACAGCTGTGTGTATATACAGCTGTGTGTATATACAGCTGTGTGTATGCACAGCTGTGTGTATATACAGCTGTGTGTATGCACAGCTGTGTGTATATACAGCTGTGTGTATATACAGCTGTGTGTATGCACAGCTGTGTGTATATACAGCTGTGTGTATATACAGCTGTGTGTATGCACAGCTGTGTGTATATACAGCTGTGTGTATATACAGCTGTGTGTATATACAGCTGTGTGTATGCACAGCTGTGTGTATATACAGCTGTGTGTATATACAGCTGTGTGTATGCACAGCTGTGTGTATATACAGCTGTGTGTATATACAGCTGTGTGTATGCACAGCTGTGTGTATATACAGCTGTGTGTATATACAGCTGTGTGTATGCACAGCTGTGTGTATATACAGCTGTGTGTATATACAGCTGTGTGTATGCACAGCTGTGTGTATATACAGCTGTGTGTATGCACAGCTGTGTGTATATACAGCTGTGTGTATATACAGCTGTGTGTATATACAGCTGTGTGTATATACAGCTGTGTGTATATACAGCTGTGTGTATATATGTATATACAGCTGTGTGTATATGGACAACTGTGTACATGAACAGCTGTGTGTATATGGACAACTGTGTACATGAACAGCTGTGTGTATATGGACAACTGTGTACATGAACAGCTGTGTGTATATGAACAACTGTGTGTATATGAACAACTGAGTGTACATGAACAGCTGTGTGTATATGAACAACTGTGTGTACATGAACAGCTGTGTGTATGCACAGCTGTGTGTACAGCTGTGTGTATATACAGCTGTGTGTACAGCTGTGTGTATATACAGCTGTGTGTATATACAGCTGTGTGTACAGCTGTGTGTATATACAGCTGTGTGTACAGCTGTGTGTATACAGCTGTGTGTATATACAGCTGTGTGTATATACAGCTGTGTGTATGTACAGCTGTGTGTATATACAGCTGTGTGTATATACAGCTGTGTGTATATACAGCTGTGTGTATATACAGCTGTGTGTATATACAGCTGTGTGTATGCACAGCTGTGTGTATATACAGCTGTGTGTATGTACAGCTGTGTGTATGTACAGCTGTGTGTATATACAGCTGTGTGTATATACAGCTGTGTGTATATACAGCTGTGTGTATATACAGCTGTGTGTATATACAGCTGTGTGTATATACAGCTGTGTGTATATACAGCTGTGTATGTCTTCTCACCATCTCACAAAGTTTCACCAATATTTAAGATGCTTCTGTAGCTTCTGTTCCGTGAAGCGCTAAACCCGCGTGAATCCTTCAGCGGAAAAAGTAGAAGAGCTCGATCCTCCGTCCACTTATCAAGAGACAGACGCTACTTAAGTGTATTAGAAATCAATTGTAATGAACATTATCAAATATCATTGTTTATTAACGTCATTAGCAAAGCAAACACAATTTGGGGGGAATTACCTTTAGAAATATAAATGCAAAATTTGCTAAAAAAAATGCATTGAGATTTTCCTGCATTAGAAGGAAAATATTAACGAACAACTGACTGTCGACGGAGCTTGCAAAAAAAAAAAAAGCACTGCGTCTCATATTATTTTTCAACTTTGAAACCTAATTCTGGAATAAGATTTGCATGGTTAATTACAACTGTGCTGTTAGAACCTCGTGTTGAAAATGCTCTTCAAATATAACTAAAGAAATGAAATTTACATGTTCGAAACGTGATGATTTCATAGAATGTTGATAACGAAGTGGAATAATACTGTGCTTAGTTTTATAATGGCACTAATAATAATAATAATGATAATAATAATAATGATAGTAATAAGAACAACAATGACAGCTTTGTGTCTTGAGTTTTGTGATCCAAGGAAGGTCTCCCAGTATCCCATAAGCTCAGTCCCTTCTGCAACAGTGCAAGCACAAGGAATAGTACAGAGTGCTGCTTAAGTTTCTTATGTAATTAAATATCAACTTTGAAGATATGAAGCTAATCAGAAGAGGCATTCACAAGGCATCACAAGGAAACAAATATCCCAATTTCGCCATTAAAAATGGCAAAATGGGTTCCAACTTATTTCATAACCAATTTTGATATTTCACTGAGTTAGATACACCGCAGATGAAAGTTTAAAGCCAATCGTAAGAATTATTCTCATTTATACACTATTTTAAATTCTCTACAATTATAGATGTTTGTAGATGAATGGTTCAGAGAACCGACATGTTGATAAATTAGACACATGTGCAACTCTTGGGTATCTTTATTGAGGAAACGTTTCGCCACACAGTGGCTTCATGTCGGTTCTCTGAACCATTCATCTACAAACCTGTCAGACACTGGAACTTCTTGGGATCTTAATACTTGGGAATTCTTCGCTTGCCTAATTCTTGTCCACGACCTACTTCAACATTGAACAAATGTTACACCACCTATGACTGCTGCACCTCTCCTGCCAACGGTTTATAAGCTCCTTCTCAGCACGTATGCCGTATTCTATTCAAGATTGATGGACTGACCACATCGACTCAAGGTTGAGGGACTGATTACCTCATTCTCCTCCTGTTCTTCAAGATTCTCCTTTGTATGGACTGATGAAGCCACTGTGTGGCGAAACGTTTCCTCAATAAAGATACCCAAGAGTTGCACATGTGTCTAATTTATCAATTATAGATGTTTAAGAGTTTTAAATTTGCATACTTCCTGTGAGCAGAAAGTCTTCAGTACAAAAAGAGCTATAGAGCCCTTGGATGAGTAAACATTTTAAAGAGTTTTCTTTAGTTTGGGAATGTAAATGTGAAGTGTGCAAGATCAAAGTTTTGTTGATGAGTTTGTTGCATTTAAGAATAAGTGTTATCCCTTTTATTTATATTCTCATTTTCTTGTGATACTTTGTATATGTTGATGAAGAGGAGGAGTGGGTTTTTCCACTGGTGACTCCGCCTACCACTGCTCCACCTCGTCCGTCAGCAGTATATAAGACTCATCTCCGAGAATATACAGCAGTTTTACCATGATTGATAAACTGAACGTATCGACTCCAGGCTGAAGGATTGATTACAGAAGTGTGTAAATTAATTGGGACAGGAGTAAATTTTGTGATTATCTCATAATATGTCATAACCTCCGGTGCTTCTGGCAACCATCCAGCTGTGGTGTTACCCCGCAACTCTCGTCAGTGCTACAACAGCTGTTGTTCTGTAAAGCTATTCCTGCAAACGTACTCCATGAGTGACTGTGGTTTCGCCAAATTTACCTTCAGTTTATGATTACTCCAGGCAAGTACTGTAGCTTTTAGAAAATATGTTGATTTAAGTATGAGATCGATCGCCGAAAATTTGAGCCTAGCAAGGTCAACTGTTGATGTTGAAGAAAACGCAAGACAACACCTCACGATGACAAAGGTATCATAAGAAATAGTGTGAAGGACCCCAAGAAAACCAGCAAAGAGCTACAGAGAGATTTGGCTTCAGCTGACGTAAATGTTGATTCTTCAACTGTTCGACGAAGGTTTTTTGAAGTTGACAGAACTGCCAGAAAGCCGGTAAAAAAATAATTAATGACTACTGCTATGAAGAAACAAGGGCTGCGGTGGGGACTCGATTATAAAATATGGACGATAGATGAAGAAAATTTTTATTTTCAGATGAGGCCCATTTTAAAGTACATGGGTACAGATCAGTGGTAGTGAGACGGAGTAAAAGCGAACCTCTTCGGAATGGGCACATTCAACAAGATCCAAACCTAAGAAGATGTTTTTGGGGTAGTTTCACTGCTACAGGTCCTGGACACCTTGTTATTGTTGAGGGAGTGATGAACAGTGACAAATACAAGGCAATCCTGGCAGCTCATTTGCTTCCCATTGTCGATAGAGACATTCATGATGTAGAAGGCATTTTCCAGCTGGATCTTGCTCCATGCCACACTTCCAGAAAAATGCTGACATTCTTCGAAGAGAGTGGGCTCAGCATTCAAAATTAGCCTAGAAATTCTCCTGACCTCATCCCAATTGAGAATCTATGGGCAATAAGCAAACACAGGATCGCGAAGCAGGACTGTTCAACTTTGGAGAACCTAACTGTTGCTGTTATTAGGACCTGGTGCCATGATGAAGAACTTGCCAAAAATGTGTTCAACATTGGTCGACTCCATGCCAAAGCGTAGCAATGCTTATAAAAACAAAGGGTAGTCATATCTCTCATTAAATCAATTATCCGTCATATCACTGCCGTGTATTTTTCAAATAAACATTAATTTTCCAAATAAATTTCATATGTCATCACTGTCCCAATTAATATGCTTACTACTGTACATCAATCGCCTCCTCATTTACTATCTTTCTATTCACTGGACTGAAGAAGCTACTGGCTGGCGAAGCGTTTCCAGGATAAATATACCCAAACGTTGTACAAGTGTCTCATTCATCACTGTTCTTCATTCAGGAGAATACGAGACAGTGAGTCTGCCACGAGATTTTCACATTAAGGGTCGAGATTCACGGATAATGTTCCTTATGAAAAATACCTTTTTAAGTTTCATTTGGATATGTATTAATATGGTTAAGAAATAATTATCTTCTTTAAAATAATGGAGAATTATTAAAGGAAATGCATGATAATGGTAGGAATTAATTAGTGATGAGCCATGATAATCTTAGGACCAGTTTTATTTTTTATATAAGCAAACGACATGGAACAACGATGCCATTTATGTAAAGAGGTTCATGTTTCAAGTGGAAATAGCCATGAAATGTGGGCCAATTAATTAAACAAAAATGCCTGAAAATTAACTGTTTAAAACTCTTTTTTTTTATACTCGTATCTGACAATACAAACCTGAACATTTGCATTAACAGCGTAATGGCATCACAGAGGCAAGCACACAACACAAATTTGAAGGAGGAACTGCTATAGAAATATCAGATGTATCAAGAGTAGGAAATATGTTAAGCCAACAATAGACATATTGTAAAGGAAAGTATCGACTGCATTTCGATCCGTCTTGTGTTTTTATGAAGTTATTTCTTGATAATAATTCGGGACCGACTGAAACGTCGCCTCTAGTTTTTTCTTTATAGTATTTATTAATTGATAACTGTTCCAGCGACGGAACTGAGACTCTACTAAGGATATCTTGCAACAAGATGTCAAAACATCAGATATAACGCAATATTTAGCATAATATCAAGAATAAAAGAACACGGAGGGTATTGTAGCAAAGTAGCAACAGACACTCCATTAACAGGAGCAGCAGAAACAGCATAAAACATTCCATCACTAGCAGAGAACTGTCAAAGAAGCAGCATCAGCAGAAGCTGTAGCGATTTTTGAAATAAGTATCGAATCCTCTTGTGAAATTCTCTTTCAGTCTACTATTTAAAGCTCTGAAACAAAGAAGGAAAAATAGCTAAGGAATGATTATGCTGGAGGCGATGCAGAGTTCTTGTCATATGTCAAGTTCAATATAAACAAAGAATGTATTGAATATAACACAGGATTATTTAAAATTAATTTATTTCTCGAACGTTACCTCACGATATCGTATGAAACATTAACTCCCAAAGGCAGTTAGTTTATTTGAATGCATGTGTTCGGATGTTATATCTCGGAAAAGAAAAAAAATCAACTTTCAGGGCAGTTCTTGGAGTGTAATATTATCATAATAAATATAAGACAAAAATTATAGTAGGAAAGCCTAAATTATACAGCGCACACACGCATTACAAATAATACGAGGCTTGAAACTAAAGAAGGCAAGATTAAACTGCAGCACAGCTGAGAGAACCTGAGGAAATTAATATTCAAATCTGAGCTGTGCAATATCTAGTAGAAACACAGTTCTCATTTTCTAGTATCTCAGCGCTCTTCAGATCCTCTATTGAGCACCGCCTAAAACCCTAACATGTGCCTCCCCAATAACCAGATGTAACGAAAGGGATTAGAGGGAATTATCTTGGAATGAAGATCGGCCAGTAAGTCAGGGAGGCTGCCGGCCCGAGCGGGTTAATGGACTGACTCGGGAAATCGAGTGGTCGACACTCTTGCTTGGTAGCTCCCTTAAAGAGAATGCCTTCTAGGTTTTCATAGTAGTTTGCCACTTCAGTTGCTTTGGGTACTGTGAGATAACTTGAGTATGTTTGTATGTATGTATGTAGTGATATCTATACATATATATATATATATATATATATATATATATATATATATATATATATATATATATATATATATATATATATATATATATATATATATATATATATATATATATATATATATATATATATATACATATATATATATATATATATATATATATATATATATATATATATATATATATATATATATATATATATATATATATATATATATATATATGTATGCAAAACAACCACTGTGAAAGAACCAAGGAACTATCATTCCTTGATAATGTGAGAAGTCACGAAAGCGCTTGGAATTTCATTATTCTTTCAAAGTGGTTATTTTGCATATTCT
The DNA here is from genome assembly GCF_038502225.1 of Cherax quadricarinatus. NCBI lineage: Eukaryota > Metazoa > Arthropoda > Malacostraca > Decapoda > Parastacidae > Cherax > Cherax quadricarinatus. Next base: position 39,499,507 of record NC_091317.1, read on the forward strand.
GAAATCACCTGTTTATTGTGATTTTATTGCATATAGTGAAATTATCTATTGTTGGTAAAATTTCTAACTTTAAAGTTAAAAACAAAATAGATTTAGTTGATAAATTAAGCTCCTTTACTGACTTAAATGATTTTAACATGGTTAGTTTGGATGTTACTTCCTTGTTTACGAAAGTTCCTGTTGATGAATTATTAAGTTTCTTATCTGAAAAGCTCGTTAATTATGATGTACCATTGTCAGTTCCTACAATCATTAAACTTATTAAACTTTGCATTGTTGATGCAAAATTTGTGTTTAATGATAAGTTTTACACTCAGAAATTTGGTATGGAAATGAGAAATCCTCTTTCACCTGTTCTTAGTAACTTATACATGGAATTTTTTGAAACAAGGTTGCTTAACACAATCCTCCCTAATGGAGCTTAATGGTTCAGATATATTGATGATATTTTGTGTCTTATGCCCAAGAATTTAGATATACACCATTTCCTTGTTAAATTAAATAGCTTAGTCCATTGTATAAACTTTACTGTTGAGTTTGAGGAAAATAACTCATTGCTTTTCTAGATGTTTTAATTATTAAGGGTAATAATGAATTCAAATTTAAAATTAACAGAAAACCTACAAATAACTGTTCCTATGTACACTATTAATCTTCACATCAAGATAGAGTTAAACTGTCTGTTTTCTCATCAATGTTTTTGAGAGCGTTGCGTATTTGTAGTCCAGAGTTCATAGATGAGGAAATATTCAAAATTTATGAAATAGGTAATGATTTGAAATACCCAAGAAACGTAATTGATAAATCTTTTAAAATTGCTAGAAATACATTTTACAATCCTAAAAGGGACAACCAGCCTTATTCAACCAAAAATATGTTGGTTCTCCCTTACAATGAAAACTTGGCTGATATGCCTTCTCTTCTTAAGACTTTTAATATCAAAGTTGTTTTTAAAAATCTTGATACAGTAAAAAAACTTTTGATAAGGAATTTCCCCGAAAATGCTGACGGATGTGTCTATAAGATTCCTTGTAAAATTTGCGATAAAGTTTATTACGGTCAAACTGGTAAAAATCTCGAACTAAGATTAAAACGACACAAATATAGCATTAGAACTGGAATAGATTCCAATGGTCTATTTATTCATGTGAGAGATTTTAACCATCCAATTGATTTTCAAAAAGTTGAGAAAGTTGTACCAAGCAAGTCCATGGTCGACAGGAATATAATTGAATCTTGTTTCATAAAAAGCAGTTTTGACAATAATATGAACATTTCCTTTGGTTTATTTAAATTAGATCCATTTATAATTAATACAATTTGGGAAGAATTTAATAATACATTGGACAAATAATAAATCTTAATTCTTGGGTAGAACAGTTTGTTCGTGGGTTGCATGAAGGACCTGTCAAGTTGTGCCAGCGGGCCTGCTGCAGTGTTCTCTTTCTTATGAGTCGTGCATCAGGTGTTGCTTTGTTGTGGGATGTGATGGTGAGGTGGTGGGATGGTGGGATGTGATGGTGAGGTGGTGGGATGGTGGGATGTGATGGTGGTCTAGACCCTTTATATGCCTTCCTTTGATGCATCACTTTTATTGTTCCTTGATAATGTGAGTAGTCACGAATTCGCTTGGAATTTCATTATTCTTTCTCTATATATATATATATATATATATATATATATATATATATATATATATATATATATATATATATATATATACATATATATATATATATATATATATATATATATATATATATATATATATATATATATATATATATATATATATATATATATATATATATATAAATATATATATATATATATATATATATATATATATATATATATATATATATTCTTTCTTTCAACACACCGGCTGTGTCCCACCGAGGCGGGGTGGCCCAAAAGGAAAACGAAAGTTTCTCCTTTTACATTTAGTAATATATACAGGAAAAGAGGTTACTAGCCCCTTGCTCCCGGCATTTTAGTCGCCTCTTACAACACGCATGGCTTACGGAGGAAGAATTCTGTTCCACTTCCCCATGGAGATAAGGGGAAATAAACAAGAATAAGAACTAGAAAGAAAATACAGTAGAAGAAAACCCAGAGGGATGTGTATATATATATGCTTGTACATGTATGTGTAGTGTGACCTAAGTGTAAGTAGAAGTAGCAAGACGTACCTGAAATCTTGCATGTTCATGAGACAGAAAAAAGGACACCAGCAATCCTACCATCATGTAAAACAATTACAGGCTTTCGTTTTACACTCACTTGGCAGGACGGTAGTACCTCCCTGGGCGGTTGCTGTCTACCAACCTACTACCTAGGATATACATATATATATACATATATATATATATACATATATATATATATATATATATATATATATATATACATATATATATACATATATATATATATATACATATATATATATATATATATATATATATATATATAGGACAAGCGAAAATTTGTATATGCAATAATTTCGCCAAAATCATTCTGAACCTAACGAAAAAAATATATTTCATTGTGTTTGTTTAGTATTAAATTGCTGTAAACAAATCTAAAATATATTTAGTTGGATTAGGCTAAAATAAATTGCTCTTGTTATTGTAAGGTTAGGTAAGTTTTCGAAGTTTCTTTTGGTGCAAAATTAAAAAAAATTACATTAACATTAATGAAAAAAATATAACTTTAAACGTATAAGAGAAAATTTTGGAAAGGACTTAATTTTAAATGAGTTCTTGCTAATTGACCAGTTTTACATATTCGGCATGACATATATATATATATGTATATATATATATATATATATATATATATATATATATATATATATATATATATATATATATATATATATATATATATATATATATATATATATATATATATATATATATATATATATATATATTTATTATTATCACACTGGCCGATTCCCACCAAGGCAGGGTGGCCCGAAAAAGAAAAACTTTCACCATCATTCACTCCATCACTGTCTTGCCAGAAGGGTGCTTTACACTACAGTTTTTAAACTGCAACATTAACACCCCTCCTTCAGAGTGCAGGCACTGTACTTCCCATCTCCAGGAATCAAGTCCGGCCTGCCGGTTTCCCTGAACCCCTTCATAAATGTTACTTTGTTCACACTCCAACAGCACGTCAAGTATTAAAAACCATTCGTCTCCATTCACTCCTATCAAACACGCTCACGCATGCCTGCTGGAAGTCCAAGCCCCTCGCACACAAAACCTCCTTTACCTCCTCCCTCCAACCTTTCCTAGGCCGACCCCTACCCCGCCTTCCTTCCACTACAGACTGATACACTCTTGAAGTTATTCTGTTTCGCTCCATTCTCTCCACATGTCCGAACCACCTCAACAACCCTTCCTCAGCCCTCTGGACAACAGTTTTGGTAATCCCGCACCTCCTCCTAACTTCCAAACTGCGAATTCTCTGCATTATATTCACACCACACATTGCCCTCAGACACGACATCTCCACTGCCTCCAGCCTTCTCCTCGCTGCAACATTCATCACCCACGCTTCACACCCATATAAGAGCGTTGGTAAAACTATACTCTCATACATTCCCCTCTTTGCCTCCAAGGACAAAGTTCTTTGTCTCCACAGACTCCTAAGTGCACCACTCACCCTTTTCCCCTCATCAATTCTATGATTCACCTCATCCTTCATAGACCCATCCGCTGACACGTCCACTCCCAAATATCTGAATACATTCACCTCCTCCATACTCTCTCCCTCCAATCTGATATCCAATCTTTCATCACCTAATCTTTTTGTTATCCTCATAACCTTACTCTTTCCTGTATTCACTTTCAATTTTCTTCTTTTGCACACCCTACCAAATTCATCCACCAATCTCTGCAACTTCTCTTCAGAATCTCCCAAGAGCACAGTGTCATCAGCAAAGAGCAACTGTGACAACTCCCACTTTATGTGATTCTTTATCTTTTAACTCCACGCCTCTTGCCAAGACCCTCGCATTTACTTCTCTTACAACCCCATCTATAAATATATTAAACAACCACGGTGACATCACACATCCTTGTCTAAGGCCTACTTTTACTGGGAAATAATTTCCCTCTTTCCTACATACTCTAACTTGAGCCTCACTATCCTCGTAAAAACTCTTCACTGCTTTCAGTAACCTACCTCCTACACCATACACTTGCAACATCTGCCACATTGCCCCCCTATCCACCCTGTCATACGCCTTTTCCAAATCCATAAATGCCACAAAGCCTTATCTAAATACTGCCTCTGTGAAAGAATTTAGCCTTATCTAAATACTGTTCATCTTATTGCACACATATATATATATATATATATATATATATATATATATATATATATATATATATATATATATATATATATATATATATATATATATATATATATATATATATATATATATATATATATATATATATATATATATATATATATATATATATATAGATAGATAAATAGATAGATAAAATTGTAATAAACAATTATCTGTGAATAAACATGGTGAGGTGAACTGTGGCCTGCAGATTGACAGGTCGTCTCTGCATCAGTGTAGCTAGCCAGGCCTATATTAGGAGGGATTCGGATCCAACACTTATTGTATCATATTCTTTTTGAGGCTACCAACTGCAACCCATCTGAACTTAGTTGGGTTCCTAACCGGTTTCCTGAGTTCCCTCTTAAATCTTACCTAACTTACACTCCAACAGCACAATAAAGTTTTTATTCTTATTATTTTTGGTAATTTATACAGAAGGGGTTACTAGCCCACTGCTCCCGGGATTTTAGGCGCCTCTTACGACACATGTGGGTTACGGAGGAATGATTCTTTTCCACTTCCCCATGGAGTGAAGAGAAACAGATAAGAATAAGAACGATCTAGAAAATAGAAGATAATTCAGATGAGTGTCTATACCTATGTAATGGGACCTAGATGTAAGTAGAAGTTGAAAGATGCACCTGTTTTCTTGCGTGATTATGAGACAGAAAGAAAAGACACTAGCACTCCTATCATTGTGTAACACAATCACAGGTTTCCCTTTTACAGGCATTTGGCAGGACTGTAGTACTTTTCTAGGTGGTCGCTGTCTACCAATCTACTAGTGCAATATATACATACATACATACATACATGTTGCTTTACCTGCTTTTCTGTCTTCGTGTTTGGCTTCCAGTGCATTAGTCAAGAAGATTGTTCCCGAACGCTTGAGAGACGTGGTAGGAGCTCAAGACCCCAGGTTTACTGAAGCAGCGATTCGGTGGGACACCCTTACAGATTCCTCCAGTAGACCAGCTCCTCCCAAAGAACACAAACAGTCCCACTGGGACAAACCGATCATGGAAAAAATCGCCAACACAATGCTCTCCAGTGCCTCAGGAAAGGACAAAGCTCGTCTCCTGGCAGTGAAGGCACCACACTCAGGAGATTTCCTGTTAGCTGTTCCCAATTCCTCCTTGGGCACTCGACTAGACCCACAGGCCATTCGGATTGGTGTTGCTCTTCGCATAGCCGCCCCCATCCTCACCGAACATAGGTGTATTTGCGGCAGGGCGACAGCTGATCAATTCGGACTTCATGGTCTCGTGTGTCACACAGCAGAAGGGAAGTATGCCAGGCATGAGGAGGTCAATGACATCATAAAGAGAAGCCTCGCCACAGCCCGTTGCCCAGCTCAACGGGAACCCCAAGTGCAGAGGTCTGACGGAAGTCAAAAGCGTCCTGATGGAGCCACTATACTACCTTGGAAGGATGGAAAGCAGATTGCCTGGGACTACACATGTGCCGCCACATTGGCAGACACCTACTTGCCATACTCCGTAGTGGAAGGGGGTGGAGCTGCCAGCCACAGGGAGACCCAGAAGACCCGCAAATATGAAGACCTTCCCCCTTGCTATAACTTCATCCCAATAGGGTCGGAGACCCTTGGAGCATGGGGCAAGTGTGCTATAAAGTTCCTAATAGAGCTGGGTGAAAAGCTCATCATAGAAACCAAGGACCACAGGGCGACCAGCTTCCTCTTTCAGAGACTCAGTGCTGCAATCCGGAGAGGAAATGCCTGCAGCATTCTGGGCATGCGGCACACCGCCGGGGAGCTGGACGAAGTGTTCGAGATGAAGCGCTGAGTCACCTATGTTGTTTTACTTTCCATCGTATTTTTTGTGAATGTTTTGTCAATGTATCTTGTCTTTAAATAAAATATACGTAAAATATAGGGGGTGGTAGGAGAAAATTCTCAAACAGCTTCAGGAAGAATCTTGAGTTTTCCCTGAAGCAAGTTTATTCTTTTCTCTGAGGATGAGGGTCCCTGTAACAGTTCTAGAGGTGGTACCTCCCTATATTTTTTTTGAAAAAAAAAAAATATATATATATATATATATATATATATATATATATATATATATATATATATATACATATTTATAAATATATATATATATATATATATATATATATATATATATATATATATATATATATATATATATATATATACATATTTATAAATATATATATATATATATATATATATATATATATATATATATATATATATATATATATATATATATACATATTTATAAATATATATATATATATATATATATATATATATATATATATATATATATATATATATGTGTGTGTGTGTGTGTGTGTGTGTGTGTGTGTGTGTGTGTGTGTGTGTGTGTGTGTGTGTGTGTGTGTGTGTGTGTGTGTATGTGGAGAGAGAGAGAGAGAGAGAGAGAGGGAGAGAGAGAGAGAGAGAGAAAGAGACAGAGAGAGAGAGAGTGAATGAAAATGAGATAGCAGAAAAGGGAAAACTATAATTTGGTTTAGTAAAGCAAGGCAGCAACAAAGCTATGAAGCAAGTAACATACTGCATATTGCCTTCTGAAGAATATTATATATAGCATTGAATAAGTGGGATTTTAATGGTATATCTAATTTCAGCTGCAGAATTTGCGGAAGTGGAAACTCAACAAGGAGAGAATTGTGAAATTATTTTAGACATAGTAAATCTTAGAAATACCAACGGATGATAAAACTATTTAAACTTTTTTTCATACAACAAGATGTTACAAAATGCAACATCTATATAGTAGAGACTTCACCAGAGAATACTAGAAGGTCAACTTATTAATCTTCTTCTAGCATCTAGCCTGTTTCTGGTTTTGTAATAGTTTGTCAAAGAGTATTCTAGTCCACATCGGCCGTTTCCCACCAAGACAGGGTGACCCGAAAAAGGAGAAATACTTTCATCATCATTCACTCCATCACTTCCTTGCCATAGGCGCGCCTACACTACAGTTATAAAACTGCAGAGTGCAGGCACTGTACTTCCCATCTCCAGGACTCAAGTCCGGCCTGCCAGTTTCCCTGAATCCCTTCATAAATATTACCTTGCTGAAACTCCAACAGCACGTCAAGTCATAAAAATCCACTTGTTTCCACTCGCTCCTAACACGCTCATGCATGCTTCCTGGAAGTCCAAGCCCCTTGCACACAAAAACTTCCTTTACCCCCACCCTCCAACATTTCCTATGCCGACCCATACCCTGCCTTTCTTTCGCTATAGATTTATACGCTCTCCAAGTCATTCTATTTTGTTCCATCCTCTCTAAATATCTGAACCACCTCAACAGCCCTTCCTCAGCTCTTTGGATAATACTTTTAGAAACCCCGCTCCTCCTCTTTCTAATTTCCAAACTACGAGTTCTCTGCATTATATTCACACCACACATTGCCCTCAGACACGACATCACCACTGCCTCCAGCCTTCTCCTAGTTACAACATTCATCACCCATGCTTCACACCCATATACGAGTGCTGGTATAACTATACTCTCATACAGTCCCTTCTTTGCTTCCATGGGCAAAGTTCTTTGTCTCCCCAGACTCCTCACCTTTTTCCCCTCATCAGTTCTATGATTCATCTCGTCTTTCATAGACCCATCTATTGACAAATCCACTTCCAAATATCTGAATACAATAACTTCCTCCATACTCCCTCCACTCTGATACCCAGTCTTTCATTACCTAATTTTTTTGTTATCCTCATCACCTTACTCTTTCCTATGTTCATGTTTAATATCCTTCTTTTGCATGCCATACCAAACTTGTCCACCAACATCTGCAAGTTGTTTTCAGAATCTCCCAAAAGCACAGTGTCATCAGCAAAATGCAACTGTGACCACTCCCACTTTGTGTTAGATTCTTTATCTTTTAATCCGACACCTCTTGCCAACACCCGAGCATTCACTTCTCTTACAACCCCATCTATAAACATGTTGAAATAATCTCCCTCTCTCCTACATACTCTATCCTGAGCCTCACTATCCTCGTAAAAACTCTTCACTGCTTTCAGTAACATGCTTCCTATAAAATTCATTTGTAATATCTATCACATTGCTCCCCTATCTACTCTATCATACACCTTCTTCCAAATCCATAAATATCCACAAAAGCCTCTTTACCCTTGTCTAAATACTATATTTCAATGTAAACACTTGGTCTACACACTCCCTACCCTTTCTAAAACCTCCTTGTTCATCTGTTATCCTGCTCTCTGTCTTACTCTTAATTCTCTCAGTAATAACTCTACCATATACTTTACCAGTTATACTCAACAGACTTATTCCCCTATAATTTTTGCACTCTGTTTTGTCCTCTTTGGCTTAATACAAAGGAAGAACAAAAAGGGACAATATCGTGACTGGAACAATACGCAAACAACCCGCACATAGGAAAGAGCAGCTTACGACGACGTTTCGGTTCGATTTTGTATATGGTCCAAGTCAGACTGAAACGTTGTGACGAACAGGTAAAACTTGCAATTTTGGTTTAAATAGCAACGCTCTTCTTGCCGAATAAGGCAAGCAAAAATTTGTGTATTCAATAATTTCGCAAAAATCAGTCTGAACCTAACGAAAAAAATATATTTCATTGTGTTTGTTTATTATTAAATTATTGTAAATTTGTCTAAAATATATATATTTATTTGGATTAGGCTAAATTAAATTCCAGTTGTTATAATAAGATTAGGTAAGTTTTCTAAGGTTCTTTTGGTTCAAAATTATTAATTTTTACATTAACACAAGTAAAAAAAATATGTCTTTAAATGTGTAACAGGTATATCATGTGACTTAATAACAGCTTACTCCTGCGACACGAACAGGTAGGTAACAGTCTGCGCCTGACAAGAAACAGCCTAACAAGCGGGCAGGTAGTTTGCAAGTGTTGGCAGCCAATCAGAACTTTTCAACAGCGAGAACAATGAGATGTGCAGTTGTAACATCCTACCTGCATACATAAGCTAATATAAGTCTAATAATAACATAAAGCAAGATATTTTCATTTTAGCTTTTAATGAAAACATCGACAGTATAAAATTATATATATATATATATATATATATATATATATATATATATATATACATTACATCCTTTTCAGGGGGTGCGACACAAGAGGAATGATAATTCGTCACTAACATGACTTCCGTTGTTGCATTTGTTGCTTACCATTACTGCTGTTAGTGTTGCATATTCTGCCTCCTCTGTTTATTACTGGTTTTATTGCAATTGTTTCTACTGTTGTTTTCATATTTATAATCACTCTTGCTGCTGTATCTGCTGCAATATCTTCTCCTTACTTATATTCTTACATTTTCCATTGCCGCTGCTCTGCTGCTTTAGCTGCTGCTACTTTAGCTGCTGCTGCTTTTGCTGATGCTGCTTTAGCTGTTCCTGCTGCTGCTGCTGCTGCTGATTCAGCTAGTGCTGCTGCTGCTGCCTCTGATGTCGATAGTTTTCTTAATGCTCCTTCTGCTGCTGTAGCTGCTGCCTCTGATGTTAGTCCTACAACAGGTGCTGTTTGACGCTGTATTTAAAGCTTATTTTATTGCTGCTTCTACAACTCCCCTTCGGTATGTGCAGTAAAGCTTAGTTTTATTGACTATTGCTTTAGATTGATCCAGCCAAGAGTCTGTGTAAAGTGGGCCATCGAGAAAATTTATTTCAATAAAAGGCCTAGACCGTATGATTGCAGTGTTATGATTATAAATGGCTTGTTTAAGTATGTTAAAATTACCTGAAATATTCTATTTATTCACTCATGCATTGCGATTGACCTTTTTTTCAAATGGGTCAAAAATGATTGTCGTAATACCTTTGCCAAAATCAATTCGAATTTCATAAATTACATTTCATTAATTTTAGCTGGGAAATTAGGAACTTTGATTCCTAAGTTAGGAACTTACCAACTTACGAACTTCAATTCTTAATTTAGTTTTGCTATTAATGTTTTTTCATGAAGTTTTAATTAAAATATATCTATCAGTGCAAAAGGGAAGTTAATTTTGTTTTAAAACAGTTCGTAAAGTAAAAGGGCATAAGTGCAACTGATGTGACATTTTATTGCGGCAACGTTTCGCTCTCCAGGAGCTTTGTCGGTAATTCTACCAAATTTATTAAAACAGTTCAATATTGGTTGATTGGTTAATTGGTTTCAAAGTCTGGCAGTTAACCAGCGAGTCATTAAGGTTGGATGTCACCTGCTTACCGCCAGTCAACGATACCTTGGTCCCTTAAATAGGTATTATACCCTCAGTATATGTTTACTGAGAAACATAATTATCTGTTTGTATTATAATCATGGGGAAGCGCTAAACCCGTAGGATTATACAGCGCCTGTGGGGGGGGATGGAAGGTATTCAGGCTTAATTCAGGGAACTGGAGCACAGCTCCAATTCCCCAGATCAAGAGCCCCTCAGCAACATCAAGGAACCTCTCTTGAAATGCTGAGAGACATAAACTTCTCGATGTTAATAAGATTCATGTACAACACTTGTCTACCTTTATTGTGAAGATGTTTCGCCCGCCAGCTATTTATTTTTCAATTTAATACAGAGACTGCGTTCTGGAGACACTAGATGAAGTAATTATGGGTAATATATATTATTAAAGTAATCATACGTCTCGTTGTGTATAACCTTGATGGATAATGTCAAGTACTGTGTATATAAGGTCTGTCTAGATGCAGCAAACAAGGTCCTTTACTGTTGTAAACAACTATCTTCTTAACATTATGTTCCATTGTTTATATGCGTAGGACAACACAGCTGTTGTTGATCACAGCTGTTGTTGCAGACTTTATACCGTCAGTACACAAACACTTGCTGCTGATGCTGTTCCAGTGATAGTTATCCTACTTATTCCATTCCTGGTTTCTTACGAATATTTAAAGCTAATTTCTCTGCATATTCAAACCAAGTTAGGTTAGGTTAGGTTAACATTAGCTAACGCGACCTAGCATGAGACTTAGTTTATTTTATCGATAGCTAACCAAAATTAGCCAAATGATGTTAAATGAAATAATGTATATTCATCCCTATGTACATAAGTGTTATACCCGCGTGGGTCATTCAGTGCAGGTAGTGAAGGCTTGATCCTCTGTCCTCTAATCGTTAGACGGACGCTCTACTCTCGCAGGCTGTCAGGCTGAGAGCAGAAGCAATAATGTGTAAAAGCGAGACGGTGCTTTGAAGCGTTCACAGAAAACGAGGACCCACCTAGAAGACTCAATAAGAAATATATAAAAAATCCACTTTTATATTTTAGTGTCAAAGTCGCTTTACCGACGGTCTTGAGCCAAGTAAAAAAGTCGACGTTAGCAAAGGAAGCAGCGCGTCCCAAGGGGATGCAATAATCCCGAGTGGAAACTCCCGACGAGAGAATACTCCGTGGTAGTGAGTCAAGAACACTGTCATTGACACGGTGATACTAGAACAAGAACGTCGTATAACTGGGGAGGTTGGGCCAGGGGGTGACCTGGGAAGTAGGGACAGGAGGACTGAACCGAGAGATAGGGCCAGGGGGGGGGGTAAGTTGGAAGGTAAGCCCTGGGGGAGAGATGTGGGAGGTGGGGCCACGGGGTGAGCTGGGAGGTGGGCCAGAGAAGTGAGCTGGGAGGTGGGCCAGCGGGGTGTACTGGAACTTCAAAGGCAAGAATAAATGAGAAAATAGAAGAGTATAGGTAATATGGATTTTGTTGTTGTATTTTCATTCTGCTTATGCACCTGTAGCCTATAGCAATATATATATATATATATATATATATATATATATATATATATATATATATATATATATATATATATATATATATATATGTATGTATGTATGTATGTATGTATGTATGCATGCATGTATGTATATATGTATGTATGTTGTGCTGAATAGTTAAATTTGGTCAATTAGCAAAAACTCATTTAAAATTAAGTCCTTTCTAAAATTTTCTTTTATACTTTCAAAGATATATTTTTTTCATTTATGTTAATGTAAAAATTAATAATTTTGTAACAAAAGAACCTTAGAAAACTTACCTAACCTTATTATAACAAGTGCAATTTAATTTAGCCTAATCCAACTAAATATATTTCAGATAAGTTTACAATAATTTAATAATAAACAAACACATTGAAATACATTTTTTTTCCTTAGGTTCAGAATGATTTTTGCGAAATTATTGCATACACAAGTTTTCGCTTGCCTTATTCGGCAAGAACAGCGTTGCTATTTAAGCCAAAATCGCAAGTATTACCTATTCTGCATGACGTGCATGAGTGTGTTCGATAGGAGTGAATGGAGACGAATGGTATTTGGGACCTGACGATCTGTTGGAGTGTGAGCAGGGTAATATTTAGTGAAGGGATTCAGGGAAACCGGTTATTTTTATATAGCCGGACTTGAGTCCTGGAAATGGGAAGTACAACGCCTGCACTCTAAAGGAGGGGTTTCGGGATATTAGCAGTTTGGAGGGATATGTTGTGTATCTTTATACGTATATGCTTCTAAACTGTTGTATTCTGGGCACCTCTGCAAAAACAGTGATTATGTGTGAGTGAGGTGAAAGTGTTGAATGATGATGAAAGTATTTTCTTTTTGGGGATTTTCTTTCTTTTTTGGGTCACCCTGCCTCGGTGGGAGACGGCCGACTTGTTGAATAGAGGTATATATATATATATATATATATATATATATATATATGTGTGTGTGTGTGTGTGTGTGTGTGTGTGTGTGTGTGTGTGTGTGTGTGTGTGTGTGTGTGTGTGTGTGTGTGTGTGTGTGTGTGTGTGCGTGTGTATGAGTGTGTGTGTGTATGAGTGTGTGTGTGTATATATATGTGTGTGTGTGTGCGTGTGTGCTCACCTAATTGTGGTTGCAGGAGTCGATTCATAGCTCCTGGGCCTGTCTCTTCACTGGTCACTACTCGGTCCACTCTGTCCCTGCTCCATGAGCCTTATCATACCTCTTCTTAAAACTATGTATAAATCTTGCCTCCACTACCTCACTTTCTAGACTATTCCACTTCCTGACAACTCTGTAACTGAAGAAATGCTTTCTAACATCCCTCACTTGAGTCTTCTACTTCTAATTGTGACCCCTTGTTGCTGTGTCCCATCTCTGGAACATCCTGTCTCTGTCCACCTTTTCGATCCCTCTCAGTATTTTATATGTCAATATCATTTGTCCACCTATCCCTCTTGTCCTCAAGTGTCATCAGCTCGATTTCACTTAAGCCCTCCTTGTAGGACATGCCCCTTAGCTCCGTGACTAGTCTCGTTGCAAGCCTCAGCACTTTAATTTCCTAACGTGCATGGCCTGGTGTAGGTTCCAAACTGGTGCCGCATACTCCAGTATGGGCCTGACGTCCACGGTGTACAGAGGCCTGAACGATTCCTTACTGAGATGTCGGAATGCTATTCTTAGGTTTGCTAGGCGCCCATATGCTGCAGCAGTTATTTGGTTGATGTGCGCCTCAGGAGATGTGCCTGGTGTTATACTCACCTGAAGATCCTTTTCCTTGAGTGAGATTTGCAGTCTTTGGCTCCCTAGACTGTACTCTGTCTGCTGTCTTTTTTGTCCTTCCCTGATTTTCATGATTGGAGGTTGAACTCCAGTGACACTCGTCTGTAGTTTAATGCTGTGTCTGTTTGCTTTTTTATAAACTGGGGCTACATTTGGTGTCTTCCACACCTTCAACGCTTGGAAGCGCTTGACTTGTACTGGTTGGAACGCAGGAGAGAGATATATATCATAATCTACCTTTGGAAAATCCTGGAAGGAATGGTCCCGAATCTGCACACAGAAATCACTTCCTAAGAAAGTAAAAGACTGGGCAGGCGATGCAAAATACCCCCAATTAAAAGTAGGGGCGCCATTGATATACTAAGAGAAAACACCATAAATGTCCGGGGCCCAAGACTGTTCAACAGCCTCCCATCAAGCATTAGGGGAATTACCAATAAACCCCTGGCTGCCTTCAAGAGAGAGCTGGACAGATACCTAAAGTCAGTGCCGGATCAGCCGGGCTGTGGCTCGTACGTTGGGCTGCGCGCGGCCAGCAGTAACAGCCTGGTTGATCAGGCCCTGATCCACCGGGAGGCCTGGTCATGGACCGGGCCGCGGGAACGTTGATCCCCGGAATAACCTCCAGGTAACCTCCAGGTAACCTCAGGTAGTCGCCATGGGCCGAATGGATATGCTGAAGATTGTTGTTAGTGGTACCACAGAGCGCCTCTGCTCCCTTTTCAGGACCTACGGAGAGATGGTATCCAACCCCATCGCCTTTGAGTTGCCTAGTTTGCCCAGCAGCCTCTTCACCTCTAGAGTCATTTCTGTCTCCAATGTGAATACTCTTTTAAATGTCAAATTGAGCTCTTCACGTACTTCTCAGGCGTTTCTTGTGATTTACCCTCCTTCCTTCCGCGGCCTAATTACGTGGTCCTTCACTGTTGTTTTCCTCCTGATGTGGCAGGAGGAAGTGAAGGTTTGAAGTTTTTGGTCCCCTCGCCTGTACTGTCTGCGATCTTCTTTGACCTTCCCCAATCTTCATGACTGTGCACTTGTGGGGGTTAAACTCAAGGAGCCAGTTGTTGGACCAAGCTTCCAGCCTGTCCAGATCCCTTTGTAGTTCTGCCTGATCGTCATGCACTTGAATTCTCCGCATTAGCTTCACTTCGTCTGCAAACCGGGACACCTCTGAATATATTCCTTCCGTCATGTCATTCATATATACCAGAAACTGCACCGGCCCAAGGACTGACCCTTGTGGAACCCCGATCGTCACAGGCGCCCGCTCTGACCCCTCGTCGCGTACCATCACTTGTTGTTTCCTTCCTGTTTGGTATTCTCTGATCCATTGTAGTGCCTTTCCTGTTATTCCTGCCCGCTCCTCTAGCTTCTGAACTAATTTCTTGTGCGGAACTGTTTCGAAAGCCTTCTTGCAATTCAAGAAAATGTATTCTACTCACCCCTCTCTCTCCTGCCTTACTTCTGTCACCTTGTTGTAAAACTCCAGTAGGTTTGTGACACAGGATTTCCCCTCTCTGAAACCGTGCTGGTTATCGTGTATAAGCTCATATCTTTCTGTGTGTGTATATGTTTGTGTGTGTGTGTGTGTGTGTGTGTGTGTGTGTGTGTGTGTGTGTGTGTGTGTGTGTGTGTGTGTGTGTGCGTGTGGGTGTGTGTGTGTGTGTGTGTGTGTGTGTGTGCGCGTGTGTGTGTGTGTGTGTGTGTATGTGTGTGTGTGTGTGTGTGTGTGTGTATGTGTGTGTGTGTGCGTGTACTCACCTAGTTGTACTCACCTAGTTGAGGTTGCGGGGGTCGAGTCCGAGCTCCTGGCCCCGCCTCTTTACTGATCGCTACTAGGTCACTCTCCCTGAGCCGTGAGCTTTATCATACCTCTGCTTAAAGCTATGTATGGATCCTGCCTCCACTACATCGCTTCCCAAACTATTCCACTTCCTGACTACTCTGTGGCTGAAGAAATACTTCCTAACATCCCTGTGATTCATCTGTGTCTTCAGCTTCCAACTGTGTCCCCTTCTTACTGTGTCCAATCTCTGGAACATCCTGTCTTTGTCCACCTTGTCAATTCCTATCAGTATTTTGTATGTCGTTATCATGTACCCCCTATCTCTCCTGTCCTACAGTGTCGTCAGGTTGATTTCCCTTAACCTCTCCTCGTAGGACATACCTCTTAGCTCTGGGACTAGTCTTGTTGCAAACCTTTGCACTTTCTCTAGTTTCTTCACGTGCTTGGCTAGGTGTGGGTTCCAAACTGGTGCCGCATACTCCAATATGGGCCTAACATACACGGTGTACAGGGTCCTGAATGATTCCTTATTAAGATGTCGGAATGCTGTTCTGAGGTTTGCTAGGCGCCCATATGCTGCAGCAGTTATTTGGTTGATGTGCGCTTCAGGAGATGTGCCTGGTGTTATACTCACCCCAAGATCTTTTTCCTTGAGTGAGGTTTGTAGTCTCTGACCCCCTAGACTGTACTCCGTCTGCGGCCTTCTTTGCCCTTCCCCAATCTTCATGACTTTGCACTTGGTGGGATTGAACTCCAGGAGCCAATTGCTGGACCAGGTCTGCAGCCTGTCCAGATCCCTTTGTAGTTCTGCCTGGTCTTCGATCGAGTGTATTCTTCTCATCAACTTCACGTCATCTGCAAACAGGGACACCTCAGAGTCTATTCCTTCCGTCATGTCGTTCACAAATACCAGAAACAGCACTGGTCCTAGGATTGACCCCTGCGGGACCCCGCTGGTCACAGGTGCCCACTCTGACACCTCGCCACGTACCATGACTCGCTGCTGTCTTCCTGACAAGTATTCCCTGATCCATTGTAGTGCCTTCCCTGTTATCCCTGCTTGGTCCTCCAGTTTTTGCACCAATCTCTTGTGTGGAACTGTGTCAAACACCTTCTTGCAGTCCAAGAAAATGCAATCCACCCACCCCTCTCTCTCTTGTCTTACTGCTGTCACCATGTCATAGAACTCCAGTAGGTTTGTGACACAGGATTTCCCGTCCCTGAAACCATGTTGGCTGCTGTTGATGAGATCATTCCTTTCTAGGTGTTCCACCACTCTTCTCCTGATAATCTTCTCCATGATTTTGCATACTATACATGTCAGTGACACTGGTCTGTAGTTTAATGCTTCATGTCTGTCTCCTTTTTTAAGGATTGGGACTACATTTGCTGTCTTCCATGCCTCAGGCAATCTCCCTGTTTCGATAGATGTATTGAATATTGTTGTTAGGGGTACACATAGCGCCTCTGCTCCCTCTCTCAATACCCATGGGGAGATGTTTTCTGGCCCCATTGCCTTTGAGGTATCTAGCTCACTCAGAAGCCTCTTCACTTCTTCCTCGGTTGTGTGCACTGTATCCAGCACTTGGTGGTGTGCCCCACCTCTCCGTCTTTCTGGAGTCCCTTCTGTCTCCTCTGTGAACACTTCTTTGAATCTCTTGTTGAGTTCTTCACATACTTCACGGTCATTTCTTGTTGTCTCTCCTCCTTCCTTCCTTAGCCTGATTACCTGGTCCTTGACTGTTGTTTTCCTCCTGATGTGGCTGTACAACAGTTTCGGGTCAGATTTGGCTTTCGCTGCTATGTCATTTTCATATTGTCTTTGGGCCTCCCTTCTTATCTGTGCATATTCGTGTGTGTGTATGTGTGTGTGTGTGTGCGTGTGTGTGTGTGTGTGTGTGTGTGTGTGTGTGTGTGTGTGTGTGTGTGTGTGTGTGTGTGTGTGTGTGTGTGTGTGTGTGTGTGTGTGTGTATGTGTGTGTGTGTGTGTGTGTGTGTGTGTGTGTGCGTGTGTGTGTATGTGTGTGTGTGTGTGTGTGTGTGTGTGTGTGTGCGCGCATGTGTATGTGTGTGTGTGTGCGTGTGTGTGTATGTGTGTGTGTGTGTGTGTGTTTATGTGTGTGTGTGTGTGTGTGTGTGTGTGTGTGTGCGTGTGTGTGTGTGTGTGTGTATGTGTGTGTGTGTATTTGTTTATTTACTGACAACCGTTCATTACAAGTTATCTAACTTGTAATGAACGACTGTCAGTGAATAAACAGAAGACTGGAAGGAGACTCGAAACATGGTCCTGACTGGTAGCAGGTTCAGTCCTGTACCACTGGACTATGAGACTTACAATAGTTTCACAGGCAGTACTGCTTTGTTATGTCTGAATGAATGGCTTCCCTTTGTGACCCAGCTGTACTTCCCATAGTCCCAGAAGCTGTCCTAGTATATTTTTTTCTAATTTCCTTGAAAGCCAAATACTCGTAGTCTATGAACTCAAGATATGTCGTAGTGGTTTCTGTCTTTTCTTTTTCAAGTGTATGAGGATACCTGTCTCAGGTCGCACATCCAGGTGAGGCAAAGATTATTAATGTAAATGTTTTAGTGGAAGTTGATGACTCCTCGTTCCTCCAGCTGTCTTGCCACTTTCTCTCTTATCATATTCTCCATTATCTAAGATGGAATTTAAAGCTTCGAGAATACAGGACTCTGGTTATCTAAATTTCCTTGCTTGCTGTTTTCCAATTTCCAGAATTTTGACTTGTTTTGGTCAGCTGTTTGATTTTTGCTAGAAGTTGAGACAGTATCTCCGCTTCCTTTCTCATTAACCCAGAAGACACCTTGTTAAGGTTCCTCTCCTTTATTGTGCTTATTTCACCTATCAACATCTTTACCACATGCTCTATCTTTATAATGTTATTTATTCTTCAGTGGTTCTTGTGTTCTCTCCTCTTCTCTTCCATCACATTTGATGCCTTCGTTAACACTGCCTCGAAGCGAATGTTCGGTTTCTCAACGACCATGTGATTGTAACTTTGCTTTATTCTTCTTAAGTACTATCATATGGTTTCCTCCTTGCCTCTTCCATCTGGTGTTGTCATATAGGAGGTCCCAGTTACTTCTACCTACACTTTGAATTTGTGTGTCAACCTCCAGTTCGGTACTGACTCGTATGTTTTCTTACAGTCTTCAGAGACGTAGATTTTTTCTTTATCTCACTGTCATAAATCCCCTGAAGATTCATAAGGCTGGATTTGCCATCGTTAAACCTGTGCTGGTTGTGTCTCACGTGTCATTTTCAGTATATTTTAGATACTAACATTTTTCCTCTCGTTTACATTTCGGATAATCAATTTCGCAGAGCCTGGCGAGACAGGCGCCGAAAATCCAGATATTTCGCTGTGTCTCCGTCATTTGTTTAGCGGTTAGCGCGATTTCCTTGCAAGCGAGCACAGCCGAGCTGAGTGCAGGGAAAAGAGGAGGCTCGTTTGCTCCGTTTGTCTTGAGCGTAATGACCGCGGACTAGCGACGAGCTTTCCCGACGACCATCAGATGGTGTTGCTGGGGAGGTAATGGTGAGGCACCAACGTTGTTTACCTATGTTTGTTTTCCCTGATGCAAGCTTAACAATCCCACTCCTCTTCCGGACAATGATGCTGGATGACACATTCAGCAAAAAAAGAGACTTTAATAGCACGACGTTTCACCCACGTAAGGCTGAAACGATGTACTAGTACTGCAGAGATCTCATTTAGCTTTAACAATGATGGGTAACCACCCCAGAAAGATAGCAAACACTAATTAAAATATTATGTACCATGCGAGACGCAGGAATGGGTATACAGGAAACAATGTCTCTTGGCAGACTTCGTAATGAGCAGTATTGACCCTAGAAGTGTGCAGGTAACGTGACACATAGTGATCTCTAATAGGTCATGTGAGCCATATTGATTAATAATCAGGTCAGGGGAACTCGAATAACCCCTGGGTAGGTCATGTGAGTTCTATTGACCCCTGGGTAGGTCAGATTAACTGTGCACGGAGATGGTTGTGGAGGTACACGGTGAGTCAGGTCACTTGGGGCTAATTCACACGCGACTTGCAGCTCAGGTAGAGTCATGTCACGATACCAGGATATTTGACCACGTGAGAATGGTTCAAAGTTGATTGTTTGAGTGTGAAATATGAAGTGTAAAAATAATAATAATTGAAGGAATTGGCTTCTCAGTTATGTCACCTGAAATGTCGCGGAAGCGAAGCTAGGAACCTGGAGTGAAGCATAACCTAGTATGTTGTAGAACCTCCCAACCTGGAGTGCTTTAGAAGCTTTGCAACCTGCAGTGTTATAGAACCTTCACAACCTGGAGTTTAATCAATCCTCACAACCAGTGGTGGTGGTATAGAACCTTCACAGTCTTCAGTGTTACTGAACCTACTTCAGTGTTACAATGTTACACCGATAATCAACAAACACTGTAGATAATATACTCTATATACAGCTGATGGATGTACTGTACACCATCACTACTGATGGTCATCAAACACTGTGTTGTACATACACCATCACTACTGATGGTCAACAAACACTGTGTTGTACATACATCACCACTACTGATGGTCAACAAACACTGTGGTTTACATACACCATCACTATTGATGGTCAACAAACACTGTGGTTTACATACACCATCACTACTGATGGTCAACAAACACTGTGGTTTACATACACCATCACTACTGATGGTCAACAAACACTGTGGTTTACATACACCATCACTACTGATGGTCAACAAACACTGTGGTTTACATACACCATCACTACTGATGGTCAACAAACACTGTGGTTTACATACACCATCACTACAAATGGTAAACAAACACTGGTTTACACATACTAACAAAACTGATGGTCAAAAAACACTGGTTTACATACATCATCACTACTGATTGTCAACAAACACTTTGTTTTACATACATATTCACTACTGATGTTCAACAAACACTGTGGTTGACATACACCACCACTATTGATGGTCAACAAACACTGGTTTACATACACCACCACAACTGGTTAAATCACATTACAGACTGTTTGATGCATATACTTTGACATACTGGCTTTAAAAGTCTGTATTTCCCCCAGCAAATGTTCCAGGCAATATTGGTTACTGGAACGACACATAAATATTGCTCTGAGCAGTGCAGCAAAGACATTTAATTTCCCGTCGAAAATGTTCAGGGGCATTGACCTTGACCTTTTTTCTTCCCCTGGGAGCCTTTTACCTCATTGGTACCCACGTAGGAATACATTTTTTCTTATAGTCCATTTTTCCGAGAGCTTTATCTGATATTAAGTCGTTTCACTTTCACTAGTATGTACTAGTTCCTGCCGCCACGGCACCCAGGTACCTATCTACTGTTAGGAGTCGAGGCACAGGTTGCATTAGGTACTTCTAATTCCGCCCGGAAGTCGAACTTTAGCCCCCTTCGCTTGTGAGCTTTGCTACTGACGTACACGTTAACGCCCTGATACACGACTTGACGTGTCTACCCTCGTTACGACCACTTCTGTCGTCTGTGATGTACGACCACTCGCATCGACCGTCAAGTAAGTCACACGAAGCCTTCCCTTAAACATGACCACTCATGTCTAATGTATTCTACTTCGCCTCATGTCTACTATAGTCTACTGCACCTCATGTCTACTATATTCTCCTGCAAATTATGTCTAATATTTTCGACTGCAGCTCATGTCTACTAAAGTCTATTGAAACACTTGTTAACACATGAGGCTCATGTCGACTATATTGTGGTCTTGTCTCTTATAGATCACAGCCGCTCATGTCTAATATACTCTACAGTGACTCATGTCTAATATACTCTACAGCGACTCATGTCTAATATACTCTACAGCGACTCATGTCTAATATACTCTACAGCGACTCATGTCTAATATACTCTACAGCGACTCATGTCTAATATACTCTACAGCGACTCATGTCTAATATACTCTACAGCGACTCATGTCTAACACTAATGTACCTCTGGTATTGGTTTACTTTCAGGTACTGCCGGTCATGTCTAACACTCATGTTCTGCTGGTCATGTCTAACACACACATGCATTCTGGTTATGTCTAACACACACACATACACTCATGTTCATGTCTAGTACACATGTTCTCCTCGTTATGTCTAAAAGACATGAACTACTAGTCATGCTTAACACACATGCACTCTGGTCATGTCTAACACTCATACACTCTGGTCATGTCTAACACTCATACACTCTGGTCATGTCTAACACTCATACACTCTGGTCATGTCTAACATTCATACACTCTGGTCATGTCTAACACTCATACACTCTGATCATGTCTAACACTCATACACTCTAGTCATGTCTAACACTCATACACTCTGATCATGTCTAACACTCATGCACTCTGGTCATGTCTAACACTCATACACTCTGGTCATGTGTAACGCTCATACACTCTGGTCATGTCTAACACTCATACACTCTGATCATGTCTAACACTCATACACTCTGGTCATGTCTAACACTCATACACTCTCACCATGTCTAACACTCATACACTCTGGTCATGTCTAACACTCATACACTCTGATCATGTCTAACACTCATACACTCTAGTCATGTCTAACACTCATACACTCTGGTCATGTCTAACACTCATACACTCTGGTCATGTCTAACACTCATACACTCTGGTCATGTCTAACACTCATACACTCTGATCATGTCTAACACTCATACACTCTGATCATGTCTAACACTCATACACTCTGGTCATGTCTAACACTCATACACTCTGATCATGTCTAACACTCATACACTCTGGTCATGTCTAACACTCATACACTCTGATCATGTCTAACACTCATACACTCTAGTCATGTCTAACACTCATACACTCTGGTCATGTGTAACGCTCATACACTCTGATCATGTCTAACACTCATACACTCTGATCATGTCTAACACTCATACACTCTGGTCATGTCTAACACTCATACACTCTGATCATGTCTAACACTCATACACTCTAGTCATGTCTAACACTCATACACTCTGGTCATGTCTAACACTCATACACTCTGATCATGTCTAACACTCATACACTCTGGTCATGTCTAACACTCATACACTCTGATCATGCCTAACACTCATACACTCTAGTCATGTCTAACACTCATACACTCTGATAATGTCTAACACTCATACACTCTGATCATGTCTAACACTCATACACTCTAGTCATGTCTAACACTCATACACTCTGGTCATGTGTAACGCTCATACACTCTGATCATGTCTAACACTCATACACTCTGATCATGTCTAACACTCATACACTCTAGTCATGTCTAACACTCATACACTCTGATCATGTCTAACACTCATACACTCTGGTCATGTCTAACACTCATACACTCTGATCATGTCTAACACTCATACACTCTAGTCATGTCTAACACTCATACACTCTGATCATGTCTAACACTCATACACTCTGATCATGTCTAACACTCATGCACTCTGGTCATGTGTAACGCTCATACACTCTGATCATGTCTAACACTCATACACTCTGGTCA